>NW_026623347.1:2090745-2098311 GCF_030028575.1 Malurus melanocephalus | reverse complement strand
TGACCTTTCCTTTTCTCAGTCCCCTTTGCTGGTCAGAAAAAAAAAAAAAAAAGCTCAATCCAAAGAGCAAGTGGAATGCAACAGAAAATAACAGCCACAATAATTGCAGTAATGGGCACATGTCGATGGGCTGGAGGGATTGGATACTCTGCCTGTGGATCTCTCCTGGCCAAAATCAAAAGGTGCTCATTATCCTGAAAGGAAATGCCACTTCTAAACGATAAGGTCGTGCTGCACTGGGAAGATAAATGTCATTTCTCTGTACAACTGTGATGGTCTCACCTACTGTCTTCAGAAATGGACCTAAACAGCAAAGCAAGAAAAAGCCTGCAGAATTAGCTTGGGACATGATTATTTGGAGAGAGTAAAATCACTCACCTAGAGCTCTTTAGACACGCTTTCCTAGGAACACTTATAGAWGTGTACACATCTCTTCACATTGTGCCTTTTGGGAGTAATAATACATGAAAATAATTAACTGACACTTTCCAACAAGCCTGGATGTGCTGGGTACCACGCATGTCGAAAGAATTTGGGACTCACCGTGTATTTCACAGAGCTGCACACGTTCCCAGGAATTAAATCCATCTGCACAGGTAGTTCTGCCCTCGTCACAGCCCCCCCAGGCAGATTCTGCCAAGCACAATGAGCAGCTCTAAATAAACACCATCCACAGTGCCAACAACTCCTCTCTTTGCAGCAGCTCTGCAGGCTGAGAGACAATTGAGTGCACTCAGATGATGGGTGAGCAGCAGAAAGGGCAGAATCCATCCCCTGTGAGCAGGTCAGGTACCCCCAGCCCTCTGAAGAAATGGGGTCYCATTTCAGCCCTCTGCAATTGGGGGGATCCTGCCCCTTCACCCCCATTCGTGTGCAAAGCAAACAAATGAATATTTATCACTGCTTGTGTGTTCCCACCCAKGGGAATAAGGATTGTCACTGCAGACATCACTCCTGCTGTCCCCACCACCTTTCTTCATGCAAAAGGTCACAGAATTCTTCAAAAACCAGCACCTTGTTTTGGTAAGGTGCAACTAGACCCATGGAGGTCAAAACAGCACACATTTGATCTGAATATTTGAGATATCATCAAAGGAGCACACACTTGATCTGAATATTTGAGATATCACCAGGCTGATCTGTCCTAAGGCTGAATTTTCATTAATGAAATGACCTCTTGTGAAAGGGAATAAACCAAATGATCAAAAAGTGAAGAACTTTGCATCCATGTGTTAATAAAATTGAGAGTGCTCAGAACAGAATTGCCAAAGGGCTGGTAACAACCCCAATAATATCTGCCACAAAGATCACTGAGTTAGGGTTTCTACCATCAGGTCAGCTCTCAGCTGACTTCAAGAAAAATTCAGAGTTTGTGGGCTCTCAAGAAATACTTCCATAATTAACACAGACACTCATCATTTCTTTGTGTATATAAATAACATGCAGTGGTAACCTTTATACAAAGAAGCCTCAAACCTTTCCCATTACACACAATATTCTACTTAAAATAACCTCTACAGAGTAATTATTCTGTTCATGTTCATGCTTGCTGAATATCTCATTGGRTTTTTATACACCAGTAATACCATAACATGGAATCTTTCAAGCTTCTTGGTGATTTCCTTTAAAAATCAAAAGTATTTTGGTTTAGCAGCTCTTCCAGGAATCAGCTTTCCAAYGGAAATGAACTGTTTCTACAATTTTCCAAGAAGAAACAAAGCTGRTGCCACAAAAGCTCACGTTTGGGAGCCTGAGGAGTGCAACGCAGGCACAGGGACAGAGAACAGATAAAAATCAATGTCTTAAGCTGGGAATCAGCTCTGTTTTTAATGTGGGCTTGAACAGAACTAGAAATCTGAGCGTCCATCTGTCAAAGCTGCAGCCATTAGAGCCGTTTAAACAAATTGAAAACATAAATCACATCAATATGTCAAATCGATGTGCCATGCATTTCATAGCCACGATACTGTCACCACAGCTGGATTCATGGCACGTGTGCTCTACAGCACTGCCTGTTTTATTAAACAGCATAAATAAAAGAGAAAAGAAAAATGGTACAACTTGCATTACAGGGAGATTGTGTCTTTCTGCACAACGTTGGACTTTCAGTTTGTTTTGCTGAAAAGCTTTTAGCACAATCAAAGCCCATTTGACATTAACACTGATTAAAGCAAATAGATAGATTGCAAAGGCTCTGAGGAAGCAGAATTGTTCCTTCCAATTTACCTGGACCACCCCTGAACAGAGCAGATCTATATCAACAGCTTAGTTTTTATTCACAGCATGRTGACAACTGCTATCAGCTGGGTTTTTCACTTACTCTGCTCCCAGCCTTATCCAAATATTAGCAGGCTGGTCACACTGAAGTGAAAAAGAAAAAGAAGAAAATAAAGAGAAAAGTCCAGGCACCTTTCCTTTGAGTTTTGTTCAAGTTGTGACTGGCAATGGTGTCGTGCTTGAATTCACATCCTTAACACAAACCAGGCTGGGGAAATGGAGATGCTGCACCTCTGGACAGCCCAGGCCGTGAAGAAAAGCTGGGAGAACAGAAGGGAGCAAACACAAGATGTGGAGAAGGGCTAAGGGTTTATCCATCTATTTATGGATGTTCTGAAACAAAACAACTGCAATTGGCACTTGCATTTAAGCCCTGTTCGACAAACTGCTCAGGCACTAMGCTGAACCAGGCTTTTTAGACTAATTAGTTCCCTGAAGAAACACCTCTCCTACTACTTGTAATTAAGGCCAAAATAAAGAATCAATGGGCTTCAAAAAGAAAACCAAAGACAGCAGCTACTGCTGTTCTAATTGCCACAATAACCAAAGTATTAAGCGCATTAAAATGTATCTTATAATCCTCRCAGACTGCAAAGGGCAGGAGGGTTGGGATGCACAAGAGCATGGGAGCAAGGCTGTGCTGGTGGTATTTTCTGAAAGCATTTTTAATGTTTATATGTTATAACTATTTGGTAACAGGATTTCAACAAAACTGTAGCTGGACCCCACAGAAACACAGTGGGCACAACTCTGCTGAGCTGACATGAAGGCCCCAAAGGAAACCCTTGGAATCTTTACAGGATGTTTTTAAATAAAAAAATTAGCATTAAAAATATAAATCGCTCTTTCTACAGGAGACCATCATCCTGAATTAAAAGATGACATGAAAACACTTGCAAGTACATACTTTAAACCTTAAACTATGCAGAGATTATGCAATTATGCTGAAATGAAGCACTACAAATCAGAGAATTCAAATCCAATGATTATAAAAATCAACAGATCTCAACAAGTTCAGAACATCTCTTAAGACACTCAGACAAGAGCCATTTAATCTCATTAATACAACTCAAGTTAGGAATAACTAAAATTTCCATGTAAAACATTAACCTGATGTACAATCTTAGCTTTTACTTTTTCCAGGAGATATTTATKTCCTTTCTCCCTGGAATTGCTTGGTTTCCATGGGCTGTTAAAGCTTTCATTGGTGTGAGAAGGTTCCTAAATAACCATTCTAACAAACAGGAAATTGGCCTGAGCCTGATTCATTCATTGATAGAGCTCAAAGGAGATCAGAGCACTGACCTGAGAGCCCCCCTGGGAAACAGAACCTAAACAAGCCCAGTTTGGAAAGAAACTGGTCAATCCTGGCCAATTCTCCCATTTTCCCAATTTTCCCATTCCTAAAGAATCATGCACCAAAATATTTACGTGGTGGTTGAGCCACACGAACATGAAACGGGCTGGAAATGCTCTGGAGGATGTGGCAGTGCCTCCAAAAGAGATCCCATCACCCCATTCCAGAAAAGGATCATATTCCTGGGAAACTTGGACCATTGCTGCCCAAAGCAAAGCAGATGTGTGGCACAGCAGTGACGTGGGCTGTACCTGTACAGTGCATGCAAATTAGACCAGTTTTAATTTAAATCCTCACACTTTTCAGCCTGGAAGAGATTCATAGAGGTTAAATCTCCAAATTAAACACAGAAAGCAGTTTGTCCTAATGTTGAATGTTTCTCTAACATTGCATAAAACCAAACAATTCTGCAGCTGTGGAAAGCAATGCTGGAAAATGGTAAAAGTTCTAGAGGAACTTGCCCACAAGCTCTGTGCTGCTTCTCATCCATCCTCCACACTGCTGCATGTAAAAACATGCTTCTACTCTTTCAAGGCCTTCCCTTTGAAAAGCTGGAAGCCTCTGTTMCCAACCCATTCCCCAAAGATGGCTAATTTGCCTTTTTCTGAGAGGGGACAGACATGTCATCACTGCTCAGCCCGTTCAAGCCCCAATTCAGGCCCTGCAGCAGGAGGGGATTTGCACCACATCGCACAAAAACAGGAAAAAAAAGCTCTTTAATGCAACACCTTTGCTGCTGTTTGCTGTGGATGGGGCCACTGTTCCCACTCCAAACGTATTCCTGCTTCCTCATCCACCTAAAGACATCTAATTGCAGAGCCTGTATCTCTCGGCACAGGCACACAGCCTCTCCTGTGCAGAGCATTTTAAAACTCTCACCGTCRCATTTTAAAGCTCTCCCCTGTTCTATTGTGGTAAATGTGACTCAGAACTGCACCTCAGTTATCACCTCTTTCCCATACATCGCCAAGAAAGAACCCAATTTTCAATTTTCTGTAGGAATTTCGACACAGTTCATCTGTCTCTCGTGTTTACTGTAGACAGGAACATTCTGAAGCTAATCCAAATTCCTTGGGTCAAGCCTCTGTTGTGTTTGGTTATTCATAACACCACCAGAAGAGGCTCCAGGAGGATTTGTTCACTCCAAGAGTATTTTAAGTGGAACATTGTGGTGAAGAAGGAGAAATCTTTTTGTTGCTGGCATCTGTCAATCTGCTTGAGCTGAAGTGAGTATTTGGAGCCTGAGAAAAGGAGCATTCCCACATGCTCTGAGCATCAAATCTGGACATGGTACCAGCAATCTCACCTGGCTGGGTTCTTCCTGCAGGCTRAAGGGAACAACCACAGAGCCCACCCTGCACTGCCAGCACTGGTGATGGCTCACATTTATCATYACTGCACATTTTCATGTGAGAGAGCTGAGATGTGAGCCAGCCAGAGGGCAAGGGGCACAGTGTCACTGAGTGCATCTGCACCAGGATGTGACTTCAGCAAGAGGGGACAGCAATGACAACTGTCCACCCTGTCCTTACTGCACCTGAAACACATGAGAGCTGCAAAACTGGAAAATGCTTTTTTATCCCCTGCACTTCAATAGGCAGCCTCAAATAAATGTCCTTGATGAGGCTGTTTGCTGGGGGTATTTTTCTTGGGGCTTGTCCACAAGGCAGCTTTTCACAGAAAAGAGAGAAGTTGTCCCAGTTAATGATTCACCCTATGCAAGTTGGTGACAGGACAGTCTCATTCCTGAGAATGATGGAGGTAGCTCTGGTCCCTGGGAACTGCTGACTTAAAGCCATTCTTAAACTGTCAGAGCATTCACACACTAAAAATAGCTGTAAAAATCTCCCTGTAGTGAAAACAATGCTGGCTTGTGCAGAATATCTCCAGTGTAAGGAAGTGCCATGGACTGCTTCTCTTGATCAATTACTGACTTTCAGGACAGATCCAAAATGAGGAACCTCCTCAAAAAAAAAAAAAAATCAAGAGCAATTGACTTTTAAAATCTAGTTGGAGTAAAAAAAAGTTTTAGATACACAGAGATGGGATCTGCTGCAGCATCAATGAGTTTTAAGAGGCACTGTCCTTCCACAGGGCAGGGGCTGTCACCTTTGACAAATCATTAAACCCTTGGTGGCTTGAATTCCTCATTTAAATKATGATTATTTGCCAGGTGTTCTCCCAAAACACAGCCCCTGGCAGGTGCAAAAGGGAGGGGTGGAAAATAATGACTCCCTKTCTCAATAAGGTCACTCAGGACTGAAGGAAGATGAAACAGGAGAAATTAAAGAGAACCCCAGATAATCCCTTTTGCAGAACTGCCAGAGAACAGGGCCTGACCCACTCTCCTTTAGCAAAGAAAAAAACAAATGCAAAGCACCTCAGTGGCTCCTGGGAAGGCTCCATTCTGCTTAGAGGTGCCAAAGCATTTTGGGCTCCAAGTGCTGCTCGGACAAGGTGTTTGCTTTGTCAGAAGATGATGCTCAGTCAGCCCTGTGACTGCTCCAGCAATCAGTGGGTGCTGAAGCGTGGAGGAGCATCTCAGCACCATCTCCTGAGAGAGCCTGTCTTCTCCCACGAGCCAAATATGAGATGCTGCAGTGACAGCAGAAGCCTGGGCAAGTGAAACATATGCCATGGTGGAGTGGCAGGAAAGCTCCAGTGATTCTGATTTGCTCCTTATGGACACCCCAAAGTGAGCAGAGCAATCATCTCAGCGCTTCTTCAAGTTGTCACTGAGCAAAAAAAAAAAACAAAAACAAAAAAAAACAGTGCACAAAGGTTGGATGGCAGCAGAGAGGTAGAGAGAGTAGGCAGGAGAAACCTGAAAATGAAAACAAACTTGTACCTTGCACAGATGGGAGGAAATGTCTCTCTAAGTCCCCATTGCCACAGAAAGCCCTTCTGCCATGTAAAGGAGCAACCCACCTTTGAGGGGGAGAGGAAATATGGCAAAGGAGCAGGATAAACAAAGTGTGGATCAAAGGGGAAAAAAAAAAGAAAAAAAAAAAAGTGGAAAAGTGCTGATGGAGGAAGCTGGGTGAAAGACAAGGCAGAAGTGTTAGCTGCTCAAATTAACATTTTAATGCATTCCCTGTAAAATTCAAGCACTGGGGTGAGCCCCCTTCACAAGGAGCAGATTGGTGACTTAGCAGCACAAAAGCAGCAGGATTTCAACCCAGGATTCACCACCAGCAGGTGAACTGCAGTTATGGGGCAGATAAYGGGGCAATCTTTGGTCAGTGAGGTTTGAGGTGACAGTGATGGAACAAACCCACAGAACATATGGCATTTCATGTGCTGGAACTGTCAGGCTCACAATTAACTGATTCCAGTGCATATGGTGCTCACAGGCAGGGGAAATCTCTCAATGTAAAAGATGCTGGAGACCATTGAAGGTGTCAGCATGAGCCTTCCTTGCAAATCTCTCTTCATTAGAGTTTCGTACGRAGCCAGGAGTGTTGCAATAAAATCACTATTAATGCAGTTATATTTATGATTATCTCCCTTTTGTGCAGCTGGATTTAACTTTTCAAACACTTCAAAGCTTTTTCACAGGAGCTGCTGCGTGACAGAAGCATCTTGTTTTGTCATATTTACCTCAAAATTAGAAGTAATGAGAGCTAAGGTGGTAAAAGTYAACCAAGATTGGCAAGAAAACTATTAATACAACCAGTATCAAACTAAAAATTCAGGCTCCCAGAGAAATACAGTTACAATTCTGTTCAAGTATTTATAACAGGCAGGCCAGGGACAAACTCATTCCCTCTCCAGTTCCTAAACACATTTTTAAAAAGATGGTGAGTGACACTTCATTAACCATGTGAAATGGGCTGACACAGCCCGCTTGCTTTTCCAGCCACCATTTCAGATGACATTTTTCTCTGCATCTCTCCATGCTTCACGTTGAACACTTGGTAAAATGCTTCCTT
>NW_026623347.1:2056029-2090385 GCF_030028575.1 Malurus melanocephalus | reverse complement strand
TGCCCTCTGTCTGCTGGGGCCAGAGACTGCTCTGGGGGTGTCCACAGCAGCACAGCCCCTTCTAACTGCTGGATTTGATTGTTTTCCACACYTGAACCATCCTAGCCTCCCAAAAAGTGTCAGCCAGTCCTTTCCAGCTCAGCTCCATCRCTGCCCTCCMTGGATTTCCCTGGAGCAGCCGTGCTCTGGTTCCTTTGYTGCCCCGTGTGTGATGCTCCAGGTGAGCTCTCCTGCTCCTCCCAGCCCWTCCAGGATGCTCCAAACCTTGTCCCAAACTGATTTAAACACTCTGAATTTCCACTTTTTTCCCTCCTACAGAGCCTGCTTGTCCCACATCTCCAAGAGCAGARGCTCCAAGGTGCCCCATTGCAGCATCTCCTCTGTTTGTGAGCTGAGTCACGCAGGTGTCAACATCTCCAAAACTCGTGGGGAGGCTCAGCAGGGCTGGGAGGGTGCAGAGCATTATGGCAGGAGTTATTAATAGCTGCCATCGACCATCTCAGCAGCTTTGATCTGCTGGCAGCTGATTACAGCTGCTGCTCCTGATGATGAAGCACCAGGGGTCCTGTCTCTACCTCAATTTCCCTTCCCAGTTTTCCGATTTTTACTGGAACAAAACAATCTTCACCCCCCACAAAAAAAAAATCTCAAAAAACAGATGGGATTCAGCAGCCAACACTGCAGTCAGAAAGGCAAACACAATCAAGCCAAAGCGTAAATTTTTACTTTRAGAGGAAAATATCAGGGCTTTGAATCCTGCTTCTAGCAAAGTCTTTGAAAGGCTTAAAGGTTGACATCACACCCAGCAAACCTCCAGAGGACACAGCTCCTTTCTGAAATTTTCCATGTAGCCCTTAATCCATATCCATGAAAATAAAGTTAGAATTTGTTCCCTATAAATAATTAAAGGGGTATAACCAAATGGTTCCCACACTCTTCTCCGCTTTCATCCGAGGAAGAAAAGATAATTTGTTGCCTGAAGACAACACAGCATACCTGACATATTCAAGGAAACAATTCAGAAAATCTCCCTTCAACAACCTAGAGCCACTGTTGGGGACTGCTAGGGAAGCAGGATAAAATAGCCACCTATCCCTTTGTGCCAGCATCATTTTATCCTGCTCTGAAGCAAAACAGTGTCTGCTGGGAAGCAAAACAGTGTTCAAAAGATGAAACAGAAACATTCTGAGGCAGACAAATTCAGGGAAATTTCCATTTTATTGGTGTTACCAGCTAACTTCTCTATCAGCTCGCCCAAAACTTTGCAGAATTCCTTTTCTGAGAAACAGAAATGATGTGGATCTGTCCCAGGACAATGATCCACACCACATCGTGCTGTTTGAAGGATTCAAAGATTGCTGGAGCGAGTACTGCCTGAAATAAGTCCCCATCTCCCAAAACAAGGAAAGAGCATTTTTAAAGATGCCAGAAACAAGGGAGTTTTGTGCAGAGTGAGACATTTCACTCTGTCTTGAGCATGAACCCACAGAGCAATTTCTACCAGTTTACTCCAGCTGAGTTATAGCATCTAAACCTGCACAATGATGGAATTAGACATGAAGAAACACTCACATCCTTATGATCATTGTAAAGCCTAATGTAATAAAACTGCCAAGCTTTAAGATCACAGGCATATTCCCAATATTTCAGCATAAAGCCCATTCCACCAGGACTGAGCACAACAGAAGAGAGAAACGATTTGGCCAATGCACGTTAACATTCACCTCACCAAAGCCACRTTTCAAATTTTCAAAAAGAGAACTAAGGAGAATATAAAAATTCCTTTCAGAAATACTTCCACCTTTGTGCAGAATGTTTTCTTTCTCAGAGAAAACCGAGTAAAAAGCATTTAATAGCGATCTGAGCTTTTCAGGCCCAATGCCAAGGAGTGAAGAATTTACAGCAGACAAATACTTTACTTCTTCACCCCTTAAGTCAAGCTGTTCCCAACACAAGTTGCTCTCACTGGGTGCAGGAGAGCTTTGATTGCACATGTGARAGAGAGAATCACTTTGCCAACACCACAAACACCCCACACCTGCCACCCCTTCAGTTCCCCTTCACCCCAGGGAGTGGCTGTCCCTCCAGCCTTGCAGCACACTCATCACACCCAAAGGTGATTATTTTTGGTGTTTGCCAACTTCAGCTACAGAACAATAACTCATGGGTCTTGTCCATCCTGGAATTTCAAAGCACAAACATCACAAACCTCCCGTAAGAGCAGATCCCGTGTAGGAGACCGTACAGAAGACCTTTGACTGTCTCACGATCATCGAGACTGAACACCCCAAAAAGGAGAACCCCGAGGGGAAGAAAGGAGGACTTTTTGCTTAAAGGAGTCCRAGCCTGATCAGGGTGGGATGACTGCCAGATTTCCAGCTCCTAGGCTGGAAGGTACAGCGTGTAAACCATGGATGGCTGCGCTGCTTCTGACGGAAAGAGAGCGGTGTGACCCCATACTGCACACCCCATGGAACAATGGACATTCTTTCCCCACTGCTCAGCCGATTTCTCCATGCTTTGCGAGTTTCCATCAGGTTTCCATGCTTCACAACCCCCCTGGCTTGCTGCCACCCACTTTCAAAAAGACTATAAAAGTCTCTCTGAGAAGACCCTGATTGAGATCTCCCCGACAGACGCTGGCGAACCCATGGAACCTTGTAGGATTCCTCAGAGCCATTGGTAGCTATAACCCCACCCTCTCCCTCTCTCTTTCTGCCTCTCTCTCTCACCCTTTTCTATCGCAAAATATCCAAATAAATTATTCCTGATTATTTAAAATATATATATTTGCCTCCTTGTTCCTTTTGCACTCTGAGATTCTGACAACGAACTCCTCACGACTCCCGCTTGAGTTAAGCGGATCGTGACATCCCGTCACCAGGTAATTCAATTTTGGAGCTCTCAGTAATTCAGTCCCCTGGGGTTTGGAGCAGTTTGTTACCTCCAGCTCGGCGTGGTGGGCGTGCAGTTTCTGCACCAGCTCCTCAGCCTCGCGCATGCGGCGGCTCAGCTGCGGCGAGTGCTCGGCCGGGGTCAGCTCGCTGTCGTACGACTCCAGGATCGCCCGCATCCCGTCGCGCTCCTGCGGGAACAACGGCACAACTGTGAGGGAGAATGGTTCTGACCACGCTCAATGGTGAGAATGTTCAGGGATAAAACCCCTGATCACACTCAACAGTGAAAACGTTCAGGTATAAAAACTCCAACCACACTCAACAGCAAAAATATTAACAAATAAAACCCCCAACTGCACTCAACAGTGAAAACATCCGGGATAACGCCCCTGACCACGCTCAACAGTGAAAACCTTCAGGAATAACGCCCCTGATCACACTCAACAGTGAAAACATTCACGCATAAAACCCCCGACTGCGTTTCCAGAGCCTTCTACGGTTTTGCCCACTTTTTACATGGCAACTCAACTCAACTCAACTCAACAGTGAAAATATTCACAAATAAAACATCTGACCACGTTCAACAGCGAAAACGTCCAGGGATAACACCCCTGACTGCGCTCAACAGTGAGAACATCCAGGGATAAAACCCCCAATCATGCTCAACAGCAAAAACCTCCCGGGATAACGCCCCTGACAGAGCTCAACAGTGAAAATATTCACAGATGAAACATCTGACCACGTTCAACAGCGAAAACGTTCAGGGATAACGCCCCTGACTGTGCTCAACAGTGAAAACGTTCAGGTATAAAACCCCCAACCATGGTCAATAGCGAAAACGTTCAGGGATAACGCTCCTGACCGTGCTCAACAGCGAAAATATTAACAAATAAAACACCTGACCATGTTCAACAGCGAAAACATCCAGGGATAATGCCCCTGATTGCACTCAACAGTGAAAATATTCACAAATAAAACATCTGACCATGTTCAACAGCAAAAACGTTCAGGGATAACGCCCCTGACCACGCTCAACAATGAAAATAATCACGAATAAAACACCTGATCATGCTCAACAGCGAAAATATTAACAAATAAAACATCTGACCACGCTCAACAGCAAAAACATTGAGGGATAATGCCCCTGACCATGCCAAGCAATGAAAATATTCACAAATAAAACCCCTGACGGTGCTCAACAGCAAAAATATTAACGAATAAAACCCCTGACCACACTCAACAGCAAAAACATTGAAGGATAACACCCCTAACTGCGTTCAACAGAGAAAACATTCAGGAATAACACCCCTGACCACACTCAACAGCAAAAATATTCATGAATAAAACCCCTGACCATGCTCAACAGCGAAAACATTCACGCATAAAACCCCCGACTGCGTTTCCAGAGCCTTCTATGGTTTTGTCCACTTTTAACGCGGCAACTCAACTCCGATGGATGTATGCTGATCATCTCCACACCACAGATGAGCACACAGTTGTAATAAAATAAATGTTGCTGCTGTGGAAACTGAAAAATCAGGCTGTCTTGTGTCTATAAAGCCCCACATCCTTTGCGGGAAAGCAACATGCAGACACTCTAACAAGCAGATGGCAACTGAAAACAGAGCCTGCCTTCTTCCTGGAGATGCTCTTCTAATTCAACATGGCTGAATGGRTTTCCTCTGCAAAATATTTAGTGTTGTACTTGACGTTTTTCCTGCCAGAGTCTCAGCAAAGAAAGAACAGAATTGTCACAACAGAAATGAAACAGATTTGACATCGAACAAAGTGGCTGAGAGCAAATATCCTCAAAATGTTATGTGACTTATCACTCGTTAAATGCTGCAGCACTCAGGGCTTGTAGCAAACATTTCTTCAGAGGTTAATGTCTGGCAGGCAGTGTGTTTGGCTCACTTCTCTCTATTTGCTGGCAATTATAACCGAGCATTTGCAGAGAAAGTCACACACGAGGATCCTTCTCCCCTCCCTGAGAGCGCCTTCCCAACTACAAGGTTTGGGTTCAAAGCTAAAACTTTTTGTGTGGGCTCCTGGCTGAAGTATTCCTAATACATTCCAGCTTCAGACAGCACCTAATGCCTCCCTCCAAGGCATTAATGGAGAGGAAGGACGGAGCAAAGGAAAATTTCAGGAATTTTGTGTGTTAAGGAGCTGACTGCTTGCACTGCAATACGCACGAGGGGATTAGCACCTGATGGAGCGTTCCATCTTTTGACTGCATGAAGAACCTTGATGCTTTTGAGGTGACAGMACAGAGTCAGAGCAGCACAGGCCCCTGTGCTCTTTTTTATAAACACAAAGAGCCCAAAATTTGAAGCCTTTCACTGCTGAAGTTTGCTACCCCCCTGCTACAGAAATGCAGGAGCRCTCTGGACAAAGCAGCTCCCTGGTGGGAATTCTGCCACCAAACACTCCAAGTGGCCTCAGATCACTGGGACAGATCACATCCAGCCCAGGCCAGTGCAGCATTTYATAAACCCAGCTCAGCTGCACTGAAATGCTTCCCTGCTCTCTTGGGGAAATCAGGAATTGTTGGGGTAGGAAAGGAGACCCTTTTCACCACACCCCTAAATGCAAAAATTTCAGACAGTGAAGGTGACCTTGAACAGCCCAGCTCTGCCTGGATGCAAAGGTTATCTCCTCCTTCCACATCTAAAGGTCAAAGACAGAACGTGGACAGCGAGTGGCCGTGCAGGAAGGGAAGGAATGTTCAAATTCAAGGTGTGACAGCAAGACTGGGGGCACTGGCAGAGGTACAGCGTGCTCAAAGCATGTCATGGACTGAAAGGTCAGCCAGGATAGCTGGGCTGGTCAAAAGGACCCCAAGACTGAAGGACAGCCTGAGGATACAGGAACTGAGTTGAGAAAATTATAAAGAAAAGCAGGTTTTAACATAAATAATACCAGCAGCTATTACCACTCCTAGCCCAGATTTGACGGAAGAAAAATATTTTTCCAGGGAAACAATTTTGCCATCTTTTAGAATTATTCATATRACAGACACGTGAAAGGAAACACTTGTGTGTTACTGCAAAAGCAAACCCAAATGAACTTGTTTAGCAAGACAGGATCTCTCCATCCTCCTCCTCTCCCCTCCAGTACCCACAGTGCATTCCCAGTCTGCCCAGTGCATTCTCCATAAGGCAAACTGCTTTTGCTCAGGAGATGAACTCCATTCCCCAYGTGCAGCCAAATCACTTTTTAGAGCACAGAGAGAAGATAATGACAGCATTTAGTGAAGGTATTGGTTTGAGCCTTGCATGTTGGTGCAATTAGATTTGCAATTAGAGCATCCTCTCTCCTCCACACTCCGAGCTGCTCCGCTGTCCTAATTTTCTCCTAAACATCTTCCATCCATGGGATAATTTACCACTGCTACGTTACAGCAGGGCAGYCCCAAAATCCTTGGTGTTTTTTTTCAAAAGCAAACAGGACCCCTGGCAACTCCCATCACACTTGGCTTCCAATTAACTGATGAACACAAGGTCGTTTGAGTCAACCCCATCATATCCCAGCAGTTCCTTGAGCTGTGGAGCTTTGAGGAGAACAAATTCCTGCTTTCATGTRAGCACATCCAACCCTACAGGCTGTCCTTCCCCTAAAATCAACCACAGCCCTTGCCCCCTCTCTTTAAAATGAAGAATAAACTTCTCAAGGAAAAATCACACATGGTAAACACAGCAGAAGCTGTATTGGGAAAAAAAAAAAAGTTCTGAAAAGCTGAACTAAAAGGCGGCACAATTAAACACTTGATCTTGGAGTTTACTTATCCTCTTTAATTATTTCTAAATATTAATACTGTTAGTGAAATCAATTCTCAGCTTCCAACAAGTGGTCCCCAGCTTCATTTTTGAAATTTCTCCCCATCAAGAGCACTTABTGAAAGCTTTTCCCTCCCTCCTAAAGATCTTGTTAGTTTGGCAGGAAACAGAAGTTCTTGTTGAGAAGTCCTCTGTTTAAAAMGAGTCTCTAAAATGTAATCCTAATTTGGTAATTGCTGCAGTATTTCCTCATTTTCCATCAAAATCCCCCCCAGGCACTTTCAGATGCCCTTTGTAACCTTTATTGTAATACAGCTGCTTTCCTGCTTCCTATCTGGAGAATATTCATCAGAATTACTGAAAAGCAATTCCCCTGGGAATTTCCAAACCTTACCCAGCACGGGGTGAATCTCTGCTAACTCACCACAGACCAATCCTGACACAATTCCAGCTGCTCTTCACCTTAACCAGTTCTAAATCAACACCCCAACAGAGATGCAGCTCATTCCAAACCCTAAAAAGCAGAATAATAATTTGGATGTTCATTATAAACTTAGGAAATGAATGCCCCGCAGCAAACCCTGGTGCTGCAGCTTGCAGCTGTGTTTGAGGAGATGCTGGTTTGGAAAAGAGGAAGGATAGTGATTTTTTTCAACGGTTGAACAGTTTCCCTTCCTTCTGCCAGCACCATTCATCAAATAAATATTCCTCCTACTATTACATAAGTAACTAAGAAGAAAACACATTTTATCATYTTAACCAGAAACTGGAGCTAATCCCTTGAAAATGTGCTGTGGGAAGGAAGGGGATGGTACCTGTGCAAAATGCCACCCCTAAAATGAAGTTTCTCCCCAGCCCTCCCACCAGCTCTTCTGCTCCCTCTGTGTTTAACCCAAATTTGACCTGGTAGACAAGTGGCTTGAAGCTCAGAGAAAGTCCCTTTTCTGCAGCAAACACATGCCAGAGTGGTTTAGAAACARCAGGAATACAAGTGGGCTCCTCCAGGACTTTTGGGGTAATTTTAGGGAAGCACCACCATAACCATCACCCCCCAGGTCACTGCAGCACAAAAAGGGCATCCCACAAACAGCACACTGAGGAGCATCAGAGCCAGCGATGGGGAGCAACTGAAGAGTAAAATGTAGCCAAAAAAATGTAAAAATGTGTCTGACCTTATATATGTACAGATCAGTCCAGGCCCTTGGGCTGCTGCTGCTCGTTAGCCCCTCTTCAAACACACACACACCCTGCTCACCACAGACTTTCTAATTAGTTGGAGAAAAGAAAAATCAATAAGAAAGAAATTAAAGTTACAAATCTAACTGAAGTCAGTCACACACCACGGGAAAATGTGTTCCTGGGGTAAAGTTTATCTAGTGTCATAATTTTATTGAAATCCTATATCTTCCTATTGACTTTTATCGTTTCAAGCTGGATGCCAGAGTTATCATTATTAGAGTCTCAGTGTTGCTYGCAGGCCTGAGGTTTGAGGTGGCTTTTTTTTTTATTTTTTTTTTCCTTTTATAAACAAGCTGTAATTGTCTGGTTTATTGATCAATAAATCTTTCAGCTGCCTCTCTTCAACCCCGCTTCTGTTCTGGTGAGTCTCCTGCACTGTTCTCTGCCAGAAAATATAGGGTTGTTGTTTTTTTAAAGAACAGATTGTTTTGTCATTAGCAATGAGAGAGCAGGAATTGTGCCGGTCACTTCCAATAATGGCTTTTTAATGACAGATTCTAGTCACAGTAAAATCTGCTGTATTTCCACACCAGTGAACTCTGACTATTAATCCACAACCCAACAGCACAGCTCACTTGCTCTCTCACTCCTCTGCCAGGCTCTAACCCGTGCAGGAGACAGAACTCTGCACTGTGAAATCAAAATTATATTTCCCACTTGGTGCTTTTTTGATGGCACAGAAATATTCCCAGWATTACATCAGCTTTTTGTTTAATTAATGATAATTTTTGGAGAATGTTAATAGGCTGCTTCATTATCAGAAATCAGTGGCAAGATTTCTTTCCCCTCCTCTTCATCTCCAGACTCCAAGATCCAAATTAGTTGTAATAAGGGAAAATTTCAAGACTGAAGAAAGATATGGAGCTTCAACATCAAACAGATGCTATTTGCAATCAGGTATAATTTAGCTAACTATTTCTCGTAAAAACACAAATAAAAGAGAGAAACTGTGTAACAGAGGTCTGGGCTTTCTTGCTTTAAACTCATATATAGRAAGAGGGAGATGGGTAAAGGGGTCTTGATGTTTAACATTATCAAAATTGGCAGTGTGAGGTATAGGAATATAAACCAAAATATGGCTGGAAAAAACGGAAGAATACTTAAATATATCAGACTGTGTCAGGACCTATTGACAAAATATATTCTTAGGTTACTTGATAAAATTAATCACATTAATTTCTGGTCCATGAGCAGCYATCTTTGAGGAGCTCACAAATGGCAAGAGAGCAACTGAAAATAGGACAGAGGAACAGACCCAACCTTTTAAAAAGAAGGATGGAGGAGAAGATACAAARTCTGGCAATTATAAATCACTTCAATATTTTGGGATCTCATAAAATACTTGAAGAAAACATTAACAATCAAATTGCAAGCAGCTAGAGAAGAATTAGGGACAAGAAACAATCAACTGAGCCTTAATATGAATAATATCAAAACAGTCTAATTTCCTTCTTTGACAGGTAAATTGTCTACTGAATAAAGGCAAATAATAAATGTGATAAATCTTAACTCCAGTGATGTGTTTATCAAAGTGGAGAATTACAATTCAACAGCATCCCTGTAATTTAGAGGAATGGGTTTGCACCGGGGTGATGAAACAAAGCCCATTGCTTTATGGAAAATTTAAGAGAAAAACAATACCTGAGTGGCAGCAAGACCCAGACCTGCAGGGAGGAGGGGGCTAAAAAGACTTTGGGTCAGACTTAGCTCCCTCTCTGAGCACTGCTAATTAGCAYAGATGCTAATGGACTCTCCCAGAASAAAACCCCAAGAGYTCTTGGCCAAACAAAACCAGCAAAAGTTAAATTACCAAAAACTTCTCAACCCTTCCTTGCTTTCAGCAGCATCTATGATCACCAGAAGGCAAATGGTTCCCCTTCCTCTTACCATCCTTTTTTTTCTATAAAAATCATCTTTAAACCAAAATTTGCTACTCCCAAACCTACAAACAGCTTCTTCCTCAGCTACAGCCCTTTCCCAACGTTTCTCTGTGTGGCTGACCTATTTTCACATTACTTTGCAAATCAGAACTGACTGCAGACACATATGTATACACACACCATTGACTTTCTACTCAAGACCTCAATTAAAACACCATTTACAGAAAAAAAAGCCCGTTAAAGTCATAAAAATAAAAACATCCAGCAGACTTCACTACCCTTGCACTGACAAGACCATTAGGAAACATTTTTTTTAAATATCCTTAATTTTCAAATGTGACTGTCTATACATCAACACACTGCTTGTGTTTTTGCCCCTCAAGCCAATATAAAGCTACTGCAGGAATCTAAAGATGGATTTAACCTATAAAGGAGCCTTCCAGATGTGCTGTGCCCTATAACTGAGGCTTCTCCAGGACAAATAAAATATTCCTTCTTTTRAATCCATGCCTAACAGGAGTAGGTGGGGAGAGGTCAGAAAGGTGCAAAATCATGAGAAGACCATGAGCATGAGCAAACCAGGAATCTGGGCCATCATCCCTGTGCAAGGGATGGTTTTTATCAGTGTTCTAACCCTCAGAGAAGAGCCATTTTCTTGCAAGGAAAGCCACCATCTCTCGTTCAAGTTGAACAGCAACTTTCCTCCCAAAGCTGGAAATCTGGAGAAAGCAGCGACCCAAGGAAAATGTGGCAAYGGGAGGAGACAATCAGGCAGTGGGGATCAGAGATTTCAGGTACCAGAACAAGGCATTCAGAAACACTCCTGGCTTCCCAACTAACCATTCTTAAATTCTGGAGGAASTCAGCAATCCCATTGCTCTTTTGGCCAGCATTCAGCTCTAACTGCCCTCTCATAAATACCTGGGTACACCTCACACCCTCTCGTATTCTGATTTACAACCCTCCCTTTCTAGCTCTTGTCCCTCTCCTCCAACACTTCTCTGCAGAGAGCTCAGCTTGCCTTCTCTCCTGGCAATGGACCAGAGCAAATAAATCCACTGTAGCTCTTTTAATCCGTCTCTGATAAATCTCCTGCTTACCATCTCCTGGAAAATTGTGCGTGGTCTCCGAAAACCCCGCTTTGCTCATGGCACATCCATATGCCAGCTGACAAGCAATCACACAACTGACACTGCAACAAATTAAATATTATCTGACTAAAATACCCCTGGGGTCCTCTTGCTTCACAGCGAGTTTAACATGTTTAGTTATGTTTCTTAGCCTCCTGCTGCTGTGGAATAATTGTATGATTTTTTTCTTCGTTCTACTGGAACGCTCACCGCTGCCTGTCTCCAGAGTGAGCTGGAATTTCTGTCTCGGTGTGTTTGTCATCTCTTTATTCCCAAAAAAACTTCTTTTTCCTGCCATTTCTCACAGCCCCACTGCTTGGGCAGTGGCAATTGTGTGTGTGAAGCTGCTTTATTCACCTGCCTCAGCTCAGGATCACTCACCACCTGACACCAGCACCGTGAAAAACAAGAATTTCACACGTGAAAAACAAGAATTTCTTTAAAAAAAAGAACACCCCAAAACACCCCAACATACCTTCCTCAACCTAGCCACTAGATTAACATCACTGCCAGAGGGAAAGCATGCAGCTGAGAAGGGGATGGATTCATCCTTCCTTTCTGACAATACAAAATTGTGTGTCATTCACCTACTCAAATAAAAAAAAAAATTAAAAAAATAAAAATAAAAAAAAAGAAGAATTACAAATAAGAAAAAAAGAGAACTTTTTGTGAAGGTACATCAGATTCTTTTATGCTGCCAGTGTCTGCAGTGCATAAAAATTCACCTCTATGTTCATTCTTACCCTCAGATCTCTTTTTCCTCCTGTCCACTAAGTAACCCAGCTATTGGCCTCTAAAGCACTTAACAACCAATTTACTGCAGTTTTAACCACTTAAATGTCATTAACTCGGGAGAAAAGTAAACTGAACTATGCTCAAAGGAGCACAGATATCTCTGCAAGAATGAGGGASGAGGAATGGCCCCACCACCTGGACTCTGCTCCTGAACTGAAGCAGGACAAAAAAAAAGAAAAAACCAGACATGAGTTCATCCAATCCAACACAGCACATTCCACTGAACTCAGAAGAAATTCCTTGATCCCCTCATGAAGTGTCAACAGCTCCACAAATACAGCAGCTGTGCCTTTTGGAGGAAGGCAAAGAAAAAAGGGATTTTAGGTGACGCRTCAGAACACACATCACCTGACTGCTTTATTAGAAAATATTAATAATTTCACATGCTTTGCTTAAGTTCATAAAATATTCTCTCTACTGCCTCCAGGGTATAGAAGATCAGTGATTCCAATAAAATTTCACAAATTATACATCAAGTTATCTCCCAGGTCACCTGTAGCACTTGTGCATTATCTTTATAAAGGATTCTCACAGCAGAGGGGACAGAGGGAACACAGCTCTTGGTCCTGACAGCCCAAAAAGCAAAAGAATACCCAGGTATATTCATCTTGAAACAGTAACAACCATAAAGGGTGATTTCACACCCAAAACATGCTCCCAACAATAAGATTAGACCAGATTAAATAATCACACCCAGTGATTTATCCAGGGCAAGGCAATGACAAGACTTTACTTTGACCTGAAAATCTATGCTTTGCTTGCATGAGGTTAAAATACTAATTTTTAATATAATATATATATATATAATATATATAAATGTAATATATAATATATATATATATTACCATAATAATAATTATTATTATCATAATGGTGATAATTACCATATCTTACTAATAAGATATGTTTCACATTCCTCACATAATAAAGTTTCCATGTTTAACTGGTGCCCTTTGAAAATAAACTTTTATATATATATATATATAAAATACATCCTTTTTTATCTATAAACTAAATATAAACTATACACATAGTTTATATACATATATATATATGTATGTATGTATGTATAAATATAAACTGCACCTTCACCTTGAGCTTCCCAACTCCAGAGAAATGATATCTGATTAATACATTTGAAATACTTTTATTGATCCTATAAATACCCACTCTTTCTGGACTCTGAGAAACTCCTGACCTTGCCAGTTTTCTGGCGGAAATAAATCCCATTACTTTTATTTTYCATTGCTCGAAAATGCATTTTCTTTTATCAGCTTTTAATTTGCCACCTTTCAGCTCCATTGAACACCTTTGTTGTTGCCTTGCACCGACAAGGAAAAACAACTCCCTAACAACTTCTCTAAACCATTCATTCATTAGACTCTGCTTTCAAATTGTCACCTCTTCTTTGGGTGCTTTTTGAGGTAAACAAATCCAATCATCATTTTTTTCCAGCAAAAAACTGCTTTCCCCATCTTTCACASTCTCATCACCCATGTCTGGCTGCTGCTCTCAATTCTGCAGCATTTTTGGCTGAATTGGGTGAAGGGAAATAACGAATAAGTGAAGAGAAATGATGAAGGCACAGAGTCCTGGGTGCCTTCTCCAGTTCTGTGAGTTACAGGGGCATTCTCACCCCCTCCTGGCATGGTCAGAGCAACAGGACAAGGTGCTCTCCCAAAAGCTGCTGAGCCAGGGATGACAAAAAAACAGCAAAAAAATCTCTTTAATAATCCTCCCTCAGCAGCAAAAAACACCAGAAAGGAAGATTCATCTCTACACCTGAGACAGAATCTCCAGTTCTCGTGGCAACAGCCCACGTGTACAAATTTCCTCAAATTTAAACATTTCAGAACTGAAATTTTTACTTTAAAACAGCCTACCAGTTTGGAGAGCTGATTTTAACACTGGCTGCCACTCAGTGAACACCCTCCCTTTGRCATCACTAAACACTATAAAATTCATTCAGAGAAAATGAAATTCCTTTCTTTTCTCTCTCTCTCCACTGTCTCTCCAATATTAAGTCAACAAAATCTTTCCTCAAAACTGATTGGCATCAAGAACGTTATGCTCAAACCATTACACAAAATGTGAGGCACTGAAGTCGTGCTTCATTAAAAACAAGTGGAAAATCAGTTTACGAGAAGAAAAACATTGTTTAGGAAAGAYATTCATWATACACATCTGAAAAAAATTKKGATTRAATGTATGAGACCAAAACATACATSAGCCATTTAATTAATACTTGACCACAACATTTTCATTTTCAATAAAGAAGAGAAACACCGTATCAAAAAATCTCCTTTGCTGCAAACTAAACCTTTTGGTTTGTTTTCATAGTAATGAACTGCCACATTTKGGAGAATGAAACAGACCATCAGCTTTTCTATTTCTGGGCACAACTTAAAAGTGAACAAAATATGGGATAATCACAGAAAAAACTGCCAAACAAATGACACAGRAACAGAGGGGGAAAAGTCCCTCCCTGCTGTGTAAGACCACASAAAACCTGGTCAACAGCAAACATTKAATGATGATTATCCTWTTTCCAYCACRCAGAACTTTCTGGATAACTCTGAAGAACTCGAGTTGAATTTTAGCCTTTGCTGTGTTCCACCTACCAGAAAGACAATCCAAAGGACACCCAACCCACCACAGAATTACAGAATTTTGAGTTTCCAACCAAGTCCTCAAGGAAACAAAAAGATAACAATAGACCCTTTTGCACAGCAGCATTTAAGCACACAACAGTCATTGCTAAATTTGTCCCATCTCTGGAAAAAAAAGTCCATTGTGATGTGTCAGGAAATACTATCAGAACAATTTTTCTTCTTCTGAAGTAAGAAATTTAAAATAAAGTCACGTATCTGTTGCTATATTTGGTTCTTCCGCTTCCATTTGGAAAATACCATTCTATTATTTAATAAAGTGCCTTTCAATAAACCTGGCACACTCCTGCCTCAGTRCAATCTTCCTCAAATTCACCTTTATCTCAGCAGCCAGTGCTGTGTGAGATGGAGCCATTTTCAATGGATTCCATTATCAGCACTGGGCAGACTCAGATCTGCACAAATGTTGAGGTTTGAAAGCTCTTGAGATATCGTCCCCTCAGCCTCCCCAGTTCTCCTGGCTTCCCTTTCTCTCCAGAAAGATGTTCCATGGAATTCTTCAGAGCAGGTTCCTGGACAGATCAGACTCTCCTCTCCACAAGTGCAGGGCTGCAATCCTGCTATTTTTGCCTTGTTTCCTCCTCTCAGGAGAAATTTTCAATTATTTAACAGCATCCTTAACATCCACCTTGGGCTGTTTGGAAAAACCTCCACAAACAACTTAAAATCACTTGAATCCACGAGCACAAAAAAAGGGTTGGTTGGGTGATGAAGACAAAAGGTAACAGGAACAAACCACACAGCTGGAATTTCTGACCACTTGAMAATCCCTCTGCCTCAGCTTATTCCAAAAAGTGTTCCTATTTCACTTGCAACTATTACTTTTTAGACTTGTCCTTATTATTTCACCTCCAATAATAACAACATTTGTGASTTTTGCCACGTTCAAAGACAGCAGGACAACTGCATTGTTTTTGTYGGTGCAGTCCCAAGATGCTGCCCATGGTTACTAATTCTCTCCAGCTCGTTGAGGGTAAAAAAAGCACCCAAAAAAGCAGCAAGTGGTGAGGTTCTGTTTGTCTCCCTGAGCACATCAAGGATGCTGAATGCACACACAAACAAAATCAACAAGCAAGGTTATGCAGAAGAGCCCCTGTGCAAAAYACTTTCACCTCAAAGGAGAAGCAGTACAAATTTTACAGCAGATGTCAAATCTTTTCAACTTCTTCTCTCAATCAAATTAGTCACTAATGGAACAGTTTATGATTAATACTCACTTAAGTCAAGAAGAAAATTAGGGAAAAAGCTATCAGTTGAACAAATCACATCAGCTCCAGAGTCACATAATGAAAGGAGAATATGCAAAGAAAATTTTGCTCTTGCATCTTTAGAARTCTTCAGTTTCTGAACACATTTTTTCTTTCAACAGTGGCATTTGTATGACATGAGGGAGAAGGCACAAGCAGCTGATGTGCCTGTGAGTGCAGATTTCCCTTCTGAAGGATCTCACCAAGGTTTGGATGTCACTGAGCACCTCCAMAGAGCTCCAGGGGACAGTCAGGGATTCCAGACAGGGAATTGCTGATCCYATCCCSCTGGGGCTGCTGGACAAGACAGGAWCTGTCCCTCAGTTTCCCCAGAACCCCAARGAGGGGACACCGAGGTCAGGGAGGAAGGAGAGGGCAAAGCACAGCCCATCCATCCTGTCYGTGCTCAGAGCTGCTGGGGCAGAGCCTTGGAGGCACAAACAGAACGCAAAAAACATGCTGGAAATTATCTCAAAGCCTACAAGCACAGTTCCAGACCAAAATTTATCACCTCTTCCTCCAGAGCAGTCTTGTACATATTTGTAGACATGTTTCTCTGCAGTATTCACTAGTGCAATTCTTCACTTTTTCCTCTTTTTACCATTTCAGCAGATGGTTAATAAATACTTATTTCTCTCCAACAACTGAGAGGAACCACTCCAGCATCTCTCCCTGTTATCCAGAGAAGGAGAGCCAGGAATTAATGAGATGGGGAATAAGGACAAGAAATCACTTTGTAATTAAAAACTCGGGCCCAGCCACCAAGCAAAATGCAGAAGAGCCAGAGCCAGCTCACAGAGCCACACTAAAAATCAAAGCAGAGAAGAAATGTCTTTGGTCTTTGATTAATATTCTGTATCTGCACATCCAACAGGTTAKCCCATATATCTGATTTTAACAGCAAGCCCAAAAAGCTTTGAATTAAAAACAAACATGATACTAATTGAAAAACCTTACTCACCAAACCTGTGGCATAGACCTGATCCTCCAGAGGGCACAGAATGGGAAGTGTAATTGTATTTAGGCTTTGGATGTGTGAGAAAGGAAAGAGAAAATATTGTCAGTTCAATGCATGTGAAAGAGGATGACATGAAAAGAATAAATAGGTTGAAAACTAGAGAGCTCTGAAGTTTTAATCTCAAAAGGAAAAAAAAAAAAAAATCCACCCTAACTTTACACAAAATTTTAAAAACTTCTGAGGAACACGAGCAAATGGAGGAATTTATCTCCAGCTGAATTCTGCGTGCTTCCAAAAGAAGGCACCTATTCAATCATCTTTCTCTTAATCAACACTTCAATACCATAAACAGCAAACCAGCAGCATGACAAATGAAGATTTTCAGAGAGAGCTTCTCCCTGCCTCCTCCTGTGGCACCAAAAGGCAAACAGCTGCTCGCTCTGCCATCCTCACACTGCCACGCTAATGGCTTTTCTGACAAGGCAAACTCTAATATTAGACACTGCTCTTATTAGCTCAGATCAGAGGGTGCTGCTAAACCCTGCAGGTACCACACTCTGCCGAGGTCGCTCTCTTTATTTCACAAATCATGTGTAATTGCCTCTTTAATATCACCCACTGAAWCGAGCTGAACACAATCATTCTTCTCTAAATTCAACATTCGCGCACTTCAAACATATATATTTCATTCTTAAAGAATACTTTTTACAATAAAAAAAAAAAACCACTTCCAGAGCTTAGAATTGAAGTTATTAGACAATTTACCCCACTGATACCAACAGCACAAAAGGCAACTCCTCCCATGCTCCAAACAGCAATTGCTTTTTTCRCTCGCCACAAGGAGAACCAGGGGGTTTTTAAAGTGGTTTTAAATCCTCATTTTTCCATGAGCAGCRTGTGATGGATATGGCTGTTATTTGCAACACCACAGGAGCATGGTATAAATAAATCAGTGTTATTTATGAACTCAGCACGCCAGAGCAGCCCCAGAGGCACAGCACCCCATGGCAGGATGGCTGCAGGGAGAGGTTTTTTGGGATGCTGGCACAGGTTTGGGCACATGGGTGATCCCTGTTGGGGGCTGATGGAGGAAGGACCACGAATGCCTGGGAGGGCATTGGAAAAACAGCGAGAGGCTCACAGGGCACAGAAGGAGATGGGAAATAAAGCAGGATTTGGGCTGAATTCTGCATGAAGGGAATGCCTGTGTCCTGTGCTGGGTGTGACAGCAGAGGGTTCTGCACAGCCCAAAGATGGCAGCGGGTGTGTGTGGGGTGGGTGACGCTGCCTCAGTGGGGACCCAAAGGGGACCACAGCCACTCCTCACTGATGCTCACTCACACACCACTCTCCCAGCAGGCCTGCTAGCACTCTGGCATGCTAATGGAGAGCRAGGAATTCTTGTTTTTTCTCCCTCTTCTCATCTTCAGCCTTACCCGCTACGTTGGAACCAATTTAATCACTGCTAAATCATCGCCAACAACGCGCGCCAAGCCCAGCCCTGTGTTTCTTCAAGAGCTGTGATTTCATCCCTTCCTTCCCTCTGCTTTTTCACTTATTTTGCTTTTTAAACAGAAGAGAATACTGTCAAGACATGGAAGTTTCSTCTTTCCCTGCCATTTACAGATGACATGAGTCTCTTCCTCTGAAACACTGAAACAATGCTGTCTCCTGGCACGTCAACTTTAAAAAGCAAATGCAATTGAAATTATCACCATGCAGCTCACAGAGAGAGATACCTGCATGATATAATTGATTTTTCTTCTGATCTCACCGGTTAACAAAAATAATTGAATTTGGTACCCTTTTTAACACACTCACATACTCTTTCACAGTTCTGAGTCGAACATCCTCCCTGCTTTTGTCCTTGGTCTCATTTTCAAAAACTTTTATCTTTAGTTTGCCAATCTAGCGCAAGCAAGAGACTCTCCAGTCTGGGGAAAACTGGAGCACAGACAATTAAGGCAGGAGAGAAGCAGGAGGAAAAATGCAGTATAATATACGCAAATGCAGATGTCTTATGAGGACATTGTTACAAGAACTTGCTCATGAAACTCTTCCACTCAGCAGTGCAGAGGTGCAGGGTTACCTTTTAGGATTTTTTTGCTGCACTTTTTAGCAGTTAATCCTCAAGCAGCCTCTTAGGGGAGTTCAGCATCATCATYTCCATCTTCCAGAAGGGGAAACTGGTGCCCCCAAGCTGAAGTTGTGGTCATTCACCAGTTTGGAACTGGGCTGAAACACAGACCTCTGTGTCTCTGGGGATCATCTCAGTGATTAGGCCATTCTTCTCAAAATAAAACAACCAAAAAACGTGCACCAGCTCTGTGTAAGGAAGGATCACTGGCACTGTGCAGCCACTTCTGTGCTGCCTCTCCTGAAGGCACACAGAGAAGGGCAAAACCAGAAGGAAACAGTAAAAAGAAGCAAAGATACTAATAAGTATGAACATCCCCAAAGCATTCCTGTTGCATGTGCTCCAAATTCTTGACATTCAAAAGTCATGAAAGATAGCAGGAGATCTAATTCCTTTCTGCTTGTGCAGAAGAAATGATCAATCCATACTAGAATCAACCAAAACGTGGCTTTGAATTCTAGGAATAAAAAGGGAAATCCAGAGGTGCTGCTTTGTCCCACTGTGAGGAGATCATCCCATCATCTCCATCCCCCTGAAACTGAAAATTAACAGTTCTGCCTGTAGCCACTGATACTCCAAGCAAGCAAAGGAAYTCAGAAGAAAAGCTTCTCATTTTCTTCTTGAGTCAGCTTTCTGCTGATGGAGCTTCAGAAACMTTTCCAAACCAGTTCTGAGCATTTGGTTTGGGAAGGGGAAAAGCACAACTTTTAGGTCACCAAACCAGCAAAGACTTCCAGCAGCACAAAGCCAAAATCTTTCCTTAATCCCCATTTCACCCAYAGGTGAGGAGGGAAGCCACTCCTGATGTCAGAGCCACAAAAAAGCCCCATCCCTCAGCAAAACCAGGGCTGCATTCACGGGCTAATTCACTGCTGAATTTATATGCAGCAACAGAACCATGTAAGGATCAAATAAAATTAATTCTGTCTAATAACAAATTAATTGTCCATGCCAACCTCTAACGTCTCCATCATCAAATGAATTTCCATGTTATTTACCCTCCACAACTTCCCATGGGGAGGAGAAAGACATCTGCCTAGATTAAAGAGTGAAACAGAAGAACCTCCTAGACAAAGAATCTTTTCATTTTCTAAATGATTGCTCTACTCCAAAATGTCTTAGGAGAAATAATGTTGGGTTTCTTTTTTTTTTTTTTTATTCTTTTCACAAAACCAAGATGCAAACTGCCTGATTTGATGCTGCTATTTCATTGTCTCAGAACTGCAGGCACCAGATTCTAGTGGCAAGGAGAGGGAGGCTCATGCAGAAATAATGTTCCTATTACAAGAAAAATAAATTGCCAACAGACCTAAGGAAGTTGTTTGCCTCATTTTATGTTTTTTGAGGCATGGATGACTGCGTCACTCACTTTATTTATCGACAACAGGAACATCTTTAAAAGGCAACAAACAAAACCCAYTTTATGGTAAAACTAGGCTATAAATTCTTCCAAAAGACTAAAAAAGTGACCTATGCTGTTAGATCCCCACTGCTTTTATTTTACAAGCTTATTTTAATGCCTCTAAAACATCAATAATTGTCCAGTTTGACCACACCGGGGAGTACCCCTCAAAATCATCATCGAATGAACAAGWTTTTCTTGGAAATAAAAGCAAACTTTCCCTAACAGCAATATCAATGCTCCATCCACTTAAACAATCACTGTGGTACCTGAGAACTGCCCAAGCTTAGGAAACCAGCTCTTAACAAAAAATTGATCCTTTTGATCCTGGACAAGTCCTGGGAAGAGAAAGGCAAAGGGGGAAGGACAGATTTGGAGTAAGTCAGGTCTTTGATTGATCAGTCTGACAATTCCCTATTTTTGATCAGGCACGCAGTGGTAAAAGACACAACAGACCTTTTAGGCAGAAACCAAAGTGCTTTGTCACCCAACACACAATTCTTATCTGAATGAGGATTTAAAATATTGTTACTTACAGGGTCCTCATGGGATAAACATTTCTGTTACTGTATTTGTATTTCTATTGGGAAATCTTTGCTACAGAGCCAACAGCAGCACTATGGTCAGATTTACAAGAGTTCCCTGGATTACAGAATGGTCCTACCAAAATTCTGCCCTGACTGTCCCTGCAGCCAAAGAGGAAATCAAAAATCCATGCACAGCACAACTACAGGGCACGAGATGTAAGAAATCTTCCTCCAAAACAAGCACAATCTATCAAACAGATATAATTTATCCCGGCTGCGATGGCTTTTCTACACAGAGAAGATTAGGAGCAACAGAGTCACTCTTCCAAAGCAGAAACAAAACAACTTTTAGTTAAGAAACGAAACAGATGGCCTGTGTAGATTAAAGAGAAGGTGCAGAGCRATGCACGAGCAAACTGCTGTGCCCAAATCCCACAGTAATTACCGTGGCTGCTGCTCCTCACTAATGATGCTGTGCYTCTGAACTGGGACAAATTAGCACAAAGACACACAGGCTGCTGACTTGCAGCCCAAGGGAAGGTGAATGTTATGGAGACACAGACATTCAAGGCAATCACAACAGATTAAATGCTGCCAGGTAGAAGCAGTCCCAAGAGGAAAGGGCTACGGGAAGGAAGGTGTTCCTCATCTGTYCTAAAAACACAAATGAAAATGAAAGCTGATGTTCTACACAGAATCTGTACAATGGATGTTTCTCATCCCGCTTGTTTTTCAGTGTCTTTGCTGTTATCCCATTTCCCTCAAACTCCTGCAAAGGCTGGAGATCAGAATTGCTGTCACTGGGATCCACCCTGAGCTGGGATAAMCCAGCAGCACCCAGCAATAACCAGYCCAYGGGTTATTGCTAATTCAAACATGAACTTCCATCAGGCACAACTGYRTGAAACTGCATCCCCTGCATCACCACCTTACTGCCAGAACCACGAGCTGCAGAACAGCACATCTGGAGCAGGATGAACAGCACATCTGCCTGATGAACACTGCAGTTTTCCCTCCCCAGTGACAGGGATGGAAGCTCACATCCCATTCCAACAAGCTCAGGCTGCTCAGCCCGTGGTAGCAGCTCATTTTCCTGGACCTCTGGGAATGGAGACGCAGTTTCCAGTGTGGCTTTTTGGATATTATTGATGCTGACAATTTCTGGGCTTCGAGATCTGGCAGGGAGTAAGAGCCTTCCTGGTCTGGACCAGCGGAGAGCAATTCAATATTATTTTGTACTTCGGATGATTTTAAGCTAATGAAGGTCCTATTCTTTTTTATAACTCCCCATGCAAATGTTAATTTTTAATAAACGTTGCCCAAGTAGGATTTAAAGCTTATCTCACAAGACATATTTAGAGCAGTGCCATGGTGAAGTAATTCTGGGGAAAAAAATACTTACAGCTGAAAATAGGATATTTCTGCATGCTCGCTTCAAAGGCTACCAAGAGTTTCTTTGCAGAGGCTTGTCACCAGACTAGTCATTGTGCAGGACAGGAATTATTAATTAACAGCCCAAAACTCTACCTCTCGTGTGTTACAGGGGAACATCACCATCACCATGAGCATCAGTGACATCCCTGGAGTGCCCAAGGCCAGGCTGGATGGGACATTGAGCCTGGCCTAGTGGCAGCTGTCCCTGCCCACGAAAAAGGTTTGGAATGAGATGATTTTTAAGGTTTCTTCCAACCCAAACCATTCTGGGGTCTGTGATGTGGGAATGGAGAGGATGGGAGGAGCAGGAAGATTGCTTGAACCTCACCGGGTTGGAAAGGCTGATGTGAACAGGCAGAAGAGGCTTGAGCACCTTCAGCTCTCTCTGGTGATGGGATGGGAGCTGCCCTGCTGAAAAYCTGGCAAAAACAGGCACAAACCAGGAGGAAAGAGGAACACTGTGCTTGGCTGGGATCCCACTGAAGAGGGCTTTAAAAAGGTGCTGTTGCCGAGGGACAGCAAACAGCTCATTACACATCCACACTCAAGACCCTCCAATCAACTCAAAATAATTAGGCTTAATCATGGGAATGACAGAAGGACTTCTATGCATCGTTTTCAAAACCTGTTGAGTGGTCTCTTTTCCAATCTCCAACCCCCACAGCCTTGTTTGTGTCCATCAGGAGTTAATTATGGGAGAGAGTTTTGAAATGCAYGAAGAGCTATCGAATATCTGGGGGTCATTTGCACCAAAAACACGAAAAGGCTTTAATGGAAACAGCACCATGAGATCTGAGCTTTCTCTGCAGCATTCACCAGTCAAGGACACAACTTCTGACCTCCCTTTTCCATCATCAGGACCACTCAAAAASCTAAAGCTCAAAAAACACGGTGTTAACAAACCAGAGCTCTTCAGTTCTTTCATTTGCTAATTTTTTATTGATATTTTTGCTTGTGTGTGCATTAGGCTGTAAGTATTGTGCTGCTCTTGTCAGTAACTGCTTTCAACCAGCCCACAGAAGTTTCCAAGAGGGAAGGAAAACAATGCTGGAAAGCTCTCAAAGCAGTAGGATTTCCCTTTTATTTCACAGCTTTCTTATTGGGAAATGAAACCTTTGACTTTGGGAAATTCAGCCTTTCCTATGATTAGGTCATCAACAGATGGCACACAGAAAAGGTGCTGATTCTGAAATATTCATGTTGTTTGCTCCTCTAAGTTGCTACTTTACTTCGTATTTTGAGGGATGACACCCAAAAATTAAACCTMAAATCTAATTTTGGGTTTAGGATCTTTGCTGTGCTCTATTTAAGCTCCAGAAATCAAAATAACATAAAATTTTGATTAAAAAAAAAAAAAGCCACCGTACTGACATCAAATTCCTACCTCATGATTTGAAACTCTTTTCATCTGTGTCTTTAAAATTACCTTCTGCTCCCAACATCCACATCCAGCACCAAAAATCACAAAATCTGAAGGTGAGGATGAGATATGTGACCCACAAGTCAGACATAAATGGGCATTGGAATTTTTGTTCCCAAAAACAATTAATGTTTTCTTCCCAGCAGCAAGGAACTTTTGCATTGAGCTAAATATCTTAAAAATAAAAAATATATATATATTTACAGATCCTGGGATAACACAGCAAAATCCACATGTAATGCCTGAAAAACTGAAAAAGACTGGTTTTTTCCAATTCTTTTCTAGTAAAACATATTGTGAAAAAAAAAACAATTCAGCCTTAATTGTCACTGCTGAGAATACCCATATTAGCACATGGAACCTATAAACAAATGCTCTTTATGGCTGAAGTGCTCCTGCATGATGTGGCTCCACCAGAGTCTCAAAACACCAAACTGTTCTGACTGAACAAAGAGACCATTTGTTAGACAGCAAAAAAAGATCTGATCCCGAAATAAAAATTTCCTTAGAGCATGTGGYAAGATAAAATTGAAGATTTCACTTGATACACAAAATAAAATCCTCCCTCAAAGGAATTAAAACATAGATGAATGGGAAATCAGGGCATACCCATAGCACTGATAGGAAAAGCCTGAGAGTGGTCCTCTGTTTTTGTTAAATGTTTTCATATTTGCCCAAAACCAATACTGAACACCCCAAAATCACGAGTCCTACCATGTGTGTAAGAGAGATGAGCATTACAGATTAAAATACTGTGTTTTTTTWAATTATTGGCTGTCATTTCCTTTTGTCAGAGCTCCTGCAAACAACACTGTGGTGGCCCTGCCAGGGACAGACAGCCCAGAAAGGGACAAAATGAGGCATCTGCTCCACGTGTGCCCCATATTCCATAAATTCTGGGCGCTCCCTGTCTTTTTTAGCAACCATCTCACATTCTCCTGACCAGACAGCAACAGGATTTAGTCAGCAGAGRGACTAAAACAGCACTGGTTTCCTCTGGGATGGGGAATCAAGAGCAACAAGTTRTTATTATTATTGTGACCTGGGTAAGAAACCTTTACAAATATCTACCCCAGCACCAGGGAAAGCATCTCCAGCTCAGATAAATAATGTGGTTTGTCCAACCACAATAGGGAGAAATCCACTCTGAGGCTCATTGCATGGCAGCATTTCATCCTGGGCAGCCCACCAGCCTGGCCAAAGAGGGGATTTGGGATATAGAGCACAAGAGAAAACCTAAACCACCCAAATCCCAGCACATCTTTGGCCTGACATCCCTTTCAGAGTGTCTTTGAGGGGATCAGTGGTGAGTTTTCAGCGTGGGTGACCTTCTCCCCCTGCCTGCCCCCAAACGAGCCTCAAAAAAAAAAAAAAGAGATTTCCCTTTCCTTCATCCTTTAACTCTTTCACAAAATGTCACATCGATTTTCAAGGCCAAGGAACAGCCACCTGACATCTGAGAGTGAGACCACGGTGTTTTCCACCAGGAAAACCACAAAAGGCTAAAATGAAGAGAGAGGTGAATGCCAGAGCTGTTTTACAAAGGTTACAGGGAACAAAGGGACTCCAACCCATAGTGAGGGCACTCTGGGTTTGCTAAACCACTCATTTTGTGTGTCACCTGCACSCTGGGGGACAAAAAACAACATAAAACAAATCTTTGACTGCCCTCAGTCCTHAATTACCTTCAGCACCCTCAAACTCTCTGCAGCTGATAAAACTCTTTACCTGTGCTCACCAAYACAGATGGGTTTTGATAGTTTTGTTTAAAAATGCAGACAGTGAGGTTTCTCATTTTCCTAAYGCATTAAACTCCCTCTTGAAGTGTAACCTGAGATCAMTTTTATTTCATCTGTTATGTAGCCRTTTTAATAAAGTGTTAAAATGAAAGATATTGAAAAATTACAGGAGAAAATAATCCCCTGACATAATGTGAAAATGGAATGGGCAAATAATAATGCAACTGGAGCAGAAAACTATTACATCCACTCTCAGTTTKCTTCCATGCTGAGCATCTCCTCTGCTTAATCTTTCCAAGAAGAGCCAACAGTAAATGCCAGTCCCCACCAAAACCTCAGTTCACAGGTTTRTACTCCTAGGAAAATCACTCACTACTTCTGCAGGAAAGAACTTTCCTTTTTAGAACAAGACAGACAGAAAAACCCCCATTAAATCTGCCTGTTTGTAAAACTCCTTATGTAAAGATACTATAGTGAATGAAGTATTAAATTATGCAGTGTGAGATGTAATGGAGTGAATTATATTCAGTAAGATCACACATTACTGAATGTATGCAAAAAGCTGTGCTGCTGGCTTTCAGCTGTCAAGCTACAACATACATACACACATTTTATATTTATATATATATATTGCTCATCTCATTATTTTCTACTGTCTTCATGTGTGATAAAATGCCCAGTGCTGACACTYGTCCTATTCTCCCTGCAAGACCCTACATTAGCATGTAAATAGCTGGCAGACACGAGGAAATGAAAGCAAGGGATAGCTCTTTAATTAACTTTAATCCTCTGAAAATCCATCCAGCAATCTGTTCTGACAGTTTCCTACACGAGATCTTCTTAGGAGGTCCCTAAGTGCTGCCTGAGGATCGCTGCCAGGCTGCAACGAGGAGAAAGAACGAACAAACCCATTTTGGAGACAATATTTAGGCATTTTCCTGCTATTAAACGCTGACTGGTGGCTGCCATCTGGCATTATCAGAGCTGTCATTAGCCTGAGTCTGGATGGGAAACAAAGAGATGCCATCAGTGAGCTCAGCACATTTCCCACCCGTCTGACAGCCAGGGATCCACCAAAAAAAAACATGGGGAAACCTCCTCCATGCCTGACACCACACTTTCCCAGCCCAGTTTACAGGTTTTTTTTTCAGTAAACACAAAATCCTCGAGGTTKAAAGGCAAAGGAATTTCCTTGTTGRAAGATTTSATGAAAYAGCTCAAGAGATGAAGCCCAGTCCTTCAAATCTTGAACAACAAAAATGCTGGCAATGATGGAAAGGAGGGAGCTGAAATCGTTCCTCAATTGTTTACAAATTCCAAATGTGACAAGGGTTGTTCATAATCCTCTGTAACAAGGAAATTTCAAACAGATTTTGGTGGGGGGGGAGAAGAGAAAAATCTGAGATTAAATGGAAGGAGATGCAGTGTCACAGCTTTTGGTAATGCAATATTGTCAAACAAATCTTACTGCGGGGTAGGTTTAGCTCTGAACGTGGTCTCCTGCTGATGGGAGCACATAAAAATCTCTCAGAAAGATCACAGGTTCCAGCTGTGACATGAAGTGACCACTCAGAGGCCATTTGTGGCTCAGAGAATTGGCCTGCAGGACCCTCCAAAGGGCTGGACAAAAACTGACCCCACACACAGCAAATYTGTCACACAGCATCAGCCTGTGCTGCCCCCCAAGCCCAAATAACAGTTCCATTCCTATAATTTCATATTCTCCTGCCAGTCCAACCACACTAAGTGTAAAGACTGCATGCCACCACGATTCCCCCCTCGGTATCATTAATACTGTAAGATCATGAGCACACATCTCCCCTAATTCATCACATCAGATTCCAGTGCTAAAACACACAGAAAATACCCAGCATGGCAACTTGAAAAACTTGGTGACTGATAATGCTCAGAAGAATGGTTCCTTTGATGAATATGTGAGCGTGAATTTCAATAAAATGACCTTTAACATGACAGATTCCAGCTGAAGAAAGGAGGAAATCTCCACTGACACATAAATTACTGAAGATGAAGGTGCTCCTTCTGAGATTTACCTTACACAGACTGGTCCTTATACACACTGATCACCAATCCTCTTTAAACTGTGCCCTACTTCCTGCAGCTCTGAGAAGTTCTGTTCTAATCTGATCTAAATTTTCCTGAATAGAGAAACGCCATAAAAAAGTGCCCCTGAACAGCTGYGAAGACAAATAAAAGGTGGAATTGGAATAAGTTCATAAAAAACATGATAATCACATCCAGGAATGGTTAGAAGATTGCTCTTTGGCCATCTGGCAACAGTACCTGGCACAGATAATGCCTGAACTGTGGCCTCTCAGCTTATCTGACAGCTGATTGCTTCACTTAAAATAAGTATAAAATAAATAAGTAAAAAAAAGGCAGCCACCAACCAGGCAGTTTCGTAAAATTAAAAAAAGTAAAATAATAAAATTTTGAAAATAAAATAGAATTATAAATTTTAAAGGGGAAAGAAAGAGGGGAAAAATCCACGGAAAGAAAGAGAAAAAAACCCATAGAAAGAAAGAGAAAAAAATCCACAAAGTGGTACCTCAAATGAGGTGTAACAGATTAGAAATCTCCCTCTGATCCTGGAGAACAGGACCACCCAGCTCCCTGCACTGCCCACAGCTGCACATTTCAGTAGAAAGCTGATTCATCTTCCAGCCAGGCAGGAGTGACAGCAGCTGTGATCCACTCACACTTTCCTGGCAATTCAGTGATTTGTTTACTCATTGCAGCAYTGTTAAACCTCATGGGATATTCAGACACTCGTACAGGGAGAAGAGAATGAGCAGCTCAGAAATTGCTACTTGAAACGCRTGGACTTGCAAGAGTATCTCATATYTTCAACGAAATTTGAAAGAAAATAAACCCGCTGATCTCCAAAGATTTTTTTTTTTAACAATACTGGTTTCATAAAGATGAAAACAAACACAAATATCAAAACATTGAAAGCCACGATGCTTGCACGAAGCAAGAAAAGGTCATGTAAATGTAAAACATAATGGAGAATTCCAAGTAAATAAAAGCCACAGCAGCAAGGTTAATTTGTATTTTAAAGGCAGACAAATTTCAACCCTATGAAAACATAAAATTTTGAACAAAGCTGAGATGGGCAGCTACACATCCAGGGCAATCCTTGAAGCACAAGTGACTGTAGCTGCACACTCTGACCCAGCAAATATAAAGGCCCTAAAAAGAATCATCACAGCTCCTCTACTCTATTTTAACCAGAGAACTGTGATAAAGGCAGCTAAATGTTTCAAGAAATTAAACTGCACTAAGAAGATATAGTAATAATAATCTCAAAGCTGGATATTCACCCAAGACCAAGAAAAAAATAACAAAGGTGTTAACAGACAAAAGGAATAAAATGATTTATCATTAAAAATGGCTATCCTATTGGAGATAGCAGGCAGCAGATATCCTCCTCTGTTTTGAGAGCAGAGATAAGGTCGTTCTGGGAAATTAGAGCCATTGGCAAGGAAGTTTCACCTGAACATTAAGAAAATTAGTTAAGAAGGTTCAGGATTCCTAGAATCCTTTTGAGATGAGCGTAACAGATAAAATAGAGATAGATAAGCACGAGCTTTTGTGAAAGTAATTTCAACTGAACCAGTTAACAATTCTTTGAGAGAACTCACAGGAGAGAGAACCAGTGAGCTCAGGAGTCCAACATTTGTTGGCTGCTGGAGGAGCACAGCTCCCCTCCCTGCCAGGGAGAGCAATCAGCCAGAATCAGAGCCAGAAGTTTCCTTCACGATCATTATTGGAGCACTGGAACAGGGGCAAACAGCAAGATGTGAGCTGACAACATGAAATATTAATGTCAGCAGAGTCTGGAGACAAGGGTGAGGCGCTCTGGAGCACCTAAAAATATCAATAATGACGGACGAGCAAAGGCTGATAAACAGGCTGAGTGAAATCACACACKACTGCAAGTTAATGCAGAGGGGAAGGGAAAACATCAGATTTCACAGAGCAGCTTTTACTCCACAGCCTCCCAGGGGGTTGATTTGGACACCCTTGGGAGCTCTGACATCCCTACAGACATGCCAGCCAGACAAAGCCTGCAGGAGAACAGAGAAGGGATTTCAGCCAGAACCTCCACAAACAAATCCCCTTCAGCAACACAACTCCAGGAAAAAAAAAATCTGATCCTTGTACCAACACAGGCTCACCAAAATGATACCAGATGCTTCCAGGATCTGACAAGACTCACAAGATGTAGAAAAGCAGTGAAATGCTGATGCTAACACAGAGGAGCAGGCAGTGTCAGGGAATACACACACACATGTGCTGCAGCAAAGARTTTGGCACCTGAAGGAAGGTCATTGTCACATAGGTAAGGCACAGAAAAACAGTCTGCACTGGGAAACTTCATAAAAAAAACCCCAAACATTCTCAGAAGGAGAYACAATAAAGATTAACAGCCTTTCCTCCTGTCTGAGTTGGGCTCAGGTCTTCATTTATTTCACCCAAGCATCTCTGCTCCCCATCCTCTTTTATAACTGAGGTAACTGCTTCTTCACCTCACAGGAGCMACAGAAGGAAAACAGCAGCTCCAGCCACTGAGTACTGCTAAAATGTGAGTGACAGTGCCATTCAGGTTCCCAAAATAGACAGCATTTAACCTTCATTAGTTGTTAACAGCTCTCATAAGTCTACCAAGCACTGATACTMGGATATTTATAACACATTTAACTCCAGACCGAGTCCCAGGACAGAAAAGAGAAAGGACAGGCAATGTATCAAGAAGGTTCCCCCCCCTCCTCAGAGTTTCTTATCACTACTTCTTGGGGGAAAAAATTGCCAGGAAGAAGAACTCATTGGTCTGGATGAATAAACCTTGYAAGTCCCAAAGCTGTCCCTGGGGAGAGCAGCAATCGCGCTCGTTACATCTGAACAATGCAGCAAAATGAGAAGATACAACTTAAGGAAAAGGGTATTCACATGAAGAATGTGAACTCTGTAATTTGCATTTAATTTTATTAGCCATCCTTTTAGCATATTGAAAGTTAATTACGAATCAAAACTTTTGCTGCAGATCGTTAGGCGCCCGTTCATCCGCAGAGCCGCRATCCCAGAGCTGAGCTGGGATGAGGGAGCAGCTCGCAGGTTCTGTCAGCTCAAGAGCATCCAAAACACAGCAAATTTTCCATAAAGCCAACAAAAGTCTGACCCCCGCCCACCCTGACTGGTCCTTTGTCTGTTTTTATTGTTAATTCAAYTGGATATGCCTTTCTGGATGTTCTGGCTGCAGTTAAGAGATGTGATTCCTTCAGGGGAGTATTTGGCACTGAAACCAAACCTGGGTAACTGCTGGCTGCTGAGGGCAATTCCAAATCCCTGCCACCCCTTCTCAAAGGAAAACTGAGCAGAAAAAAACCTACCTCTGGCACAGGGAGAAGCAGTGAGAACATAAATATTGACAGAAGAACATCCCAAACTCAGCCTGGCTCGGTGATGTTTAACAAGAACTCAAAGTCGCAGCATTTTGGTAGGAGACTGATTTAGAGGAGTCAGCCTGAGCTTGGAGGAATCAGAAAATTGCTAATGATTGGGAGTAAACCCCAAAGAGGGCACAACCTGCTGCAGAAAATGCCCCAAAAGCTGCCACAGAAGGAGCTTCAGAACCTCAGAGCTCTCTAATCCATGGGCAGGCAGAGGGGAAAGAGAGGCAGGGAATGTGTGCACGTTTAATTAATTGTGTATTTCTGCTTTCCCTGGGTTATCTGAAGGAAACCATCAGATCCAGAACATGTGTTTCACACCCTTCAGCTCACACACACGTCCCTGGAGAGTTAAACTATAAACCTGGCTATTATTTACAGCTTCTCAGCATCCCATTCAGGATATTTTCAAGGAACTCAGCAGGGCTTTTTTCTTCTCCTTTATGCAAGTAAAAAGCCAATATTGGAACGCCAGGGCTACAAACATAGCCTGGGGTTAACACCACACATGACAAATTCATGGCCATCGATATTACATAAGAAACACGCTGCTCACATAAAAGGAGGGGTGGGTTAAACAGCTGTCAGGGGCTTTTTTTAATAACTTCTGGACTGGAAAAGACTTCATTTAAAGCTTTTAAAGTGTGTGATGACCSTGCTCCATCATGAACCACTCACTGAGCTCCCTGTGATCTGCACCTCTGTGACAGCTCCAGCGCAGAGATGAGAAAAATGAGACACTGAGCATGTCCTGCTGCATCCCATGTGCTCAGAGATGAAATAGCCACAAAACTTTGCTGCACAGGATTGTTTAGAGGCACAGGAAAGCAGGCAGAAGGTTTTCAGCAGAGCTSTGGGACACTGAGGCACAGCAGGAAYGTGTGGCTGCTGCTGCTCCTCRRTRTTTAGGGAGAACAAGGAATGGCTCTGAGAAAACTACAGCTTTGTGGTTTAAAACTGGGAGGGAAGGGAGAAAACAAACAGATTATTTGCTTGGCATTTGGCTAGAAGCAAAGAGAAGAGCTGAGATTTACTTAAACAAGTGGAGAGTAAACCAGGGATGGGAAAGGAAACGATTCCAGGGTGACCCCTCCAAGCACTGAGGTGGCAAAGGTCACCCCCAACCCAACCCTCGTGTGCAGAATGAGCAAAGGGGGAAAGGAATTATCAGGGATATGGAGTGAAAACAGGGAGAAACAAGGACTGGGAGAGATGTCACTGCAGCCAGCACTGCCTCTTGCTCATGTTCACTTCATGCAAAAGGTCAAGAATTCTCTTGAATGGTGATTTTCATTTTTAAAAAACAGCCCCAAATGTTTCACAAGCACTTCCCCACTCCAGGATCAAACTCTCTTACATGCACTATCTTAATAAACATCTTCACGTTGGAGAGGGATAAAAGGCATTTTGTTTTGATTTCATTATATCTCCTGAAATTGCTTTTTTCTTTCTGCATTTTTTTCTTGTCATTCAGTTGTGGTGGCCCTCGCTGAGGGATAATGCAATAACACTTCTGACAAGGTCAGCTTTCCAATAACTCTGCAAATGGCATTTCCCAATGACAAAACAAGCACAGCCTCTCCTCTCTTTGTAATTAATATAATAGAAATGTCAACCTGAAAAGTTRGTCTCCAAAGGTAGTATGTTATCAACAGAAAATTAATTTATTAAACCCAGAAAGTGCTTCCTTATCTGCAAAGCTGAAAACACTGTTTACAGAGCAGAACTCCTGTTACAAGCATAAAACATAAAGCTTCTGCAGCTTATATATGTGTCTGAAAAACATAAACAAAAAAAAGAAAAAAGGAAAAAAAAAAAGAAGAAAAAACCAAAAGCAACTGAGGAGAGGAGTTAAACTGCTTGAATTTCTAATTCAGAATTTCCTAATTCATTTTGGGGGCTGCACATCCTTTTTGCACATGGCTCTGTGCTGTGTGCACACAGTGTACCAGACATTACTTCACATCCATGTTTATTTAATTTAATCACATGTTCAGTGCACAGAACTGAGCCTTCCCAGCTATTCTCCCATCCACACAGCAACAACAACGAGCTGCTGGTCCTGGCCCTGCCAGTGATTCACCAACCATGTAAAGCAGAGAGAAATGCACATTTGGGGAAAAATATTCACCATTCATGTCAAAGCCAGCCTTTCAGGTACCTGCAACTCCCAGGCATCAGATCAGCACAAACCTGCTCAAACAATTGCAGGGAAGAGATCAGTTCAAAATGCTCCACCCCTTCAGTGACCTTCACTTTAACCACTTTTAATCCTTGCACACAATCTCGTGGTAGTCAAAATAATATTGATTAGAAGATCAAGAAGGGTGGAGTCTCCAATTTCCCACTGCTGCAGCAGCAAGGAMSTGGGATGATGCAGAACTGGAATGAKCCCATGGCAYTTCCTACACACCCAGCAAAGGAACACATCTGCTGGAATCTGCTGGAAAAGGGGATTTCACCACCCAAGGAAAGGAAAGAGATGCAGACACAGACAGAGATATTTAAACATTACTCTGGCCATGCTTTCCCATGCTTTAAAAACCAGCTGGGATCACCCACAGCGTTGTAAAACCTTCCTAGGCACAACCTSTGCAAATCAAAAGACTCTCATGAGAAGAGATCTCCTCCTTCTCCTGACAGAAAGCAAGTTCATCATCTTGATATAAAAAGCTTATCTTCTTTTCTTGTCTCATACTCACACTGAACCTGTTGATCCCTTTCTAAATTCTCGACTTCAAAAAGGCAGTGATCTTTCTGGGGCAATCCCAAAGCTCTAGATTCATACAGACAGAAAACCAAGCTTCAGATTCCTCTCTATCCCAAAGTGGTTCCACCTGAACAGGAAAGCTCACAGTTAATGATTCTCCACAGGTCCTGCCCCAAACAACACCAAAAAAACCCAGCAGCTGTTCTGTATATCGAGATATTTGTAATACCATAATCTCATGGCATCAATCAAAATTAATTAACTGAAACTACACCAATTCCTCACATTTTCTATGGCTGCTATTAAACAGTTGTTGACTCTATCTGAAATCCTACCCAAACAAATGTGCTCATAAAAGAGGGAACAGTACATTTCTCCTCGACGCAACAAATCATGGGTCAGAGACCATTTCCAAGMTGCTTTGTAAAACCTCATTTGACTCCTAATATATTCATCCATTTAAGCAATGCTTGACCTGAGATGCTGTGAGCACACATTGAACAAAACAGTCAGCACTGCATGATACTGTGCCAGGAGCAATCCAAAACTCCTCAATTCCTCAGACAGTCCTTCAGTTTTACGAAGATTTTGGGGCTTCATTTGAAAGGATGCTCTGACTGGTGTCTGAGTAGTGCAGCTGTTCTTACCAGAGGCTCACATCACATGTTGAAATAAGCTACTGTGCAATTACTTAATTATCTTTCTCTCTCCTATCCTTTAAAAAAAAAAKCCCCTGCAATTCGACTTGAAGCAAACCCAGTTAATCCAGTTTTATGGCTGGGAATTAAACCAGAGAGAAGTCAGAGATTCAAAAAGCTGCAGCTCCTGTGGCAATACCACCACTCCAAGAGGCAGCGAGATTAATGCCTTCAAACCCTAAGTATCTGAGGAACAAAGAAATGGGAAAAAAAAAAAAAACCAA
>NW_026623347.1:2053675-2055960 GCF_030028575.1 Malurus melanocephalus | reverse complement strand
CCCATCCCTGGATGCCACCCAAGCCCCTGCCCACAGTCAGGATTGTTCTGCCCGAGTTCCCCCAACAACAACTCCCTCATTCCACCCATCCATCTCCCTGCCAGACCTGCTCAGCCATCCTTCATAATTCAGAGCTGAGGAGCTCAGGAATAAATGTAACAGCACACGCATCAAGGGAACTATAACTTTGAATTACCTGACCTGGGTGAGTTTAAATTCTCAGCCATAACATTGGATTAACCTAATTTCTTTTTATTGAATATTTTACCTTTGGAAGTCCTACAGCCCTTTCTCTCAGAGAAATATGAGAACTGAAGGTCATATAAATTCTTTTATGGGTATATTTCTGATTTTCATAATCTAACCTCTTAGCAGTAGAGCATTAATATCTAGTGGGGGCAGAACAAAGCAGAATCCAGGCAGTATTCTGGGAAAAAAAAGATCACATTTCTATTGTTCTTCACAAATACCTCATAAAATAACATAACTTTCAACTTGGCTGAATACTCTGAATTGTTATAAAATTTTTAAAAACCCTCTACACTYGCTGCTTAAATAGAAGTTATGTCAGAGATAACATCAATAAGAACACAGAGGCTGTCCTTGTGCCTCCACCTCAAAAACATCAGATATAAAGATAGTTATGAACTCCATATTTTTATCATTGCACGGTTTAACAGATACATAATAAGGCAAGAGAAAGAATTGCACAAAGCTGATTCCCAGAAAATTGCTAAGGTAATTTTTACGAGCTCTTTTATGCTCCTAAAAGGGAAAGGGAAGCAAGGCCAATTCATCTTGTGCCTGCAGGCTCCAACATTTGAACTCTCACTCCCCAAATCCACACTCAGAGCCCTTGGGGGATGAAGGACAAAGCAAAGCACATCCCCTCCCTGCATCCCTGGACAAAATCCTGCTGGTACCACTCAGGGACACAAAGCACAATGTCCAAAGTCAGTGAAAAGGCAAATTTATTCACCAGTAATGAAGAGCAGGAGATGTGAGTGGAGAGGATCCCGTGGAAAGCAGGAGGGGCAGAGCCACTCCCAAAGATACCTGTGGCAAACACAGGCTGAAAACTCAACTAAGGGAATTCTCAGGCTTTAAAAAGTCATTTTGGAGCAGAAGAAGGAAGTGAGAACTCAACAGCTCTGCTGCTTTCTTCATTGAGTTAAAGAAACCTGTGAGTAGTAAAGCTGGGACCAAATCAGGCGAAAAAAGGAACAAAAAAAGAAGATTTTCTCAAAAGAGAAAATCAAGCTCAAGCTGGGAGCCCATACCAGCAAAACAAGGTTCTTCTGACTTCCCAAAATCTGCAAATCTCATGTGAGAAACAGTAACATTTTCTGGTTTAAGGATTCTTTTTCCTCCCAAATGGTCTTTGTGCAGCACTTCAACACTGCTGCAGCCAGAACCTTCTCCAAACACATCGATCTCAAMTTTCCTTATTCTTTCTTTATAGAAACATTCTGCAATTGTATCAGTAAATTATATTAGCAGGCCTGGTGAAACAACCTGTTTCAAAGGAAAATGGCTTGTACTCATTTTATTCTRGAAGACAATTGCCATTTGCTTAATATAGCCATGATATTTTACTGAGGTAATTATACCCTTAGYTATCAGTAACAATTAAACCCTTAGATTGAGGTTGCTTAATAAAGGTCTCAAAATAAATAACACATTCCAAACACAGTATTTTAAAATGTCAAGCATGCAAATAGAATCTTGTAATGAATATAACGAAGCATTGAGTACAAATCAGCACAAAGTTTGTTCGTCACCTTACAAATGTCTGCAAAAATTGCTGTTGGAGTATTGTGGGATTGTGCTCAGAAAGCCACAGAAAGGGCAGTGCTGCAGATACAACCATTTCAATAAATACCATGCCTAGTTCATGGTAGGGCCATCAACACTGCTTGGGGAACAGCCCTGGCTGGTAAAATTTAAATTTGTTCTTTTTTATTCCCTGAAGCAACTTCTACAAACAGTGGAGTTAGACCACTCCATTAAAAGCTAAATAAAACCCAGAAGCAGACAAATTAGAGGGTAGAGACAGAGGAGAAAAATCACTCTCAGGCTCTGAGATTTAGAGAYATTTGAAATCAGGTCAACAGATTCTAGCAAGGTGTTAGGTGAGGAAGGTGAGAGCATGGTTTAAAGATCCTCACAATGCAGACTGCAAGGTCATTAAGAAAAAAATAACAAAACCCAAAAAAACCTGTGTTAAAATAACTACTCACAGAACTTTGTTTCCTGGACCACTTTCCATCTCACAGACAGAAGGC
>NW_026623347.1:1919214-2052794 GCF_030028575.1 Malurus melanocephalus | reverse complement strand
TACTGCAGGACCAAATATGACAGAGGAGCCATCAGCATTATTTTAAATCTTTACTGATTACAAAACAAAGCAGATGGCAAATCAAGTCATGAACTCCRCATCTGCCATGCTTAATGAACAGTTTAATTACCCAGTCCCATTTCTGATGCATCTTTGCCATTCTCAGCTCTGGGAGTCACTTATACACTTCACACTGACTGATATCTGCAGGAACATGTGGGATCAGCAATCAGGCTGGCATTGGATAATCAATAACTTGTTTAATCTCTAACTTTTATGGTGATGGCCTAAATTATGGCTCAATAGAAACAGATTTCCTATCGTATCACATGATCTGGTTGAGGGCTCAGCAAACAAAAGGGGATTTTTCAGCCTTTTCTCTGGGCAGAAGGGTACCCAGAGGCAGACAAATGCACAGCCAGGAAATAAAAACAGAGAAACAAAAACATCCAAAACAGGCAGAGCAGTTCAGTCTTTGTGTTATGCCTTACAGAAAGCAAGGGCTGCAATCGTGGCACTGTGAATTCATAAAKATTACAATTTCAAGAGCAAACTGGCCTCATCTGGAGTAAGTTACACAAAGGAACTGAAATTGGGTTTGAGTTTTGAGCTTCCTGCAAAGGATCGTGCTCTGGCTGCCAAAAGCAGGGTGTTTTGTTTGGGGTCAAACCCCTGCTGATCCCACTCACCCCACAGCTCCTGGCAGTGCCTCCAGCACTCTGGACACAGGAGGAATCTCTGTTTTGAGGAGTTACTCACCTGGACACGTGCAGGGCAAGGGCTRGCAGCTCTGAGCCTTAATCCTGAGTAAGGAGAGCAGTGAAGACTGAGCAAAATTGGGTAAAAACACTGGAGGAGAGGAGGAGATGATCATCAACCTTTGGCTCTCCACATCAGCTGACTTTAGGAGCTTCTCAGAGTGCTTTTATTGCTGCTCTCCAGCCTCATTGCTGCTGTACGAGACCCAGCTGTGCCCTCTGGAAGCTGCCCTCCTGACATAAATAAATTTMTTTCCAAGAAATACTGACTCAATCAGCTGCTTACACTCAGATAAGGATTTTCACAAAGGGTTTTGCATTTTGGAAGCCTCCATATTGTATAAAATTTCTTAAGAGATCCAAATTTTAGCCATTCAGCAGCAGAATTGACTGTTTTTAACAGGCCCACTTCATAAACAAAGCTCCTAGAAAAAGAGAAACACTCACAAGCTTAAGGAGAACACAAAAGTCAAACTGTGTGAATAAACATGGCATTCCAAGCAAACACAGCAGTAAATCAAGCAGGGAAAAGGGCACTGGGTCTTTCCCCAGCATTTCAGGCATCTCCCAGCACTGCTGTATCACAACTACCTCAGGTACCAAAGCAAAGATGAAAAATTTCCCCAAAACTCTGAGCTAAGGGAAAGCAAAAAGCAAACCCAGCCAGGCAGATCCTTGAAAGAGAGACAGGAACCATCCCTTCAAACATCAATTTCTGTTCCATCACCTGCAGTGAAGGGAGTGACACTCCTGGAGAAACTTTCCAGTCTCGGTGCTGCCCAGATCTGGTCTGTGTTTCACATGTAAATCAGAAAAATTCAGCAGTGCTCTGATTTACAAGGACACATGGGACAAAGTGATCAACAGCATGTTCTAAACAGCAGTTTGTGAGCAGGAATCACCAGGATGCAGCTCCTGCTCCAGGATTCCAGGATTCCACTGCCAGCAGAGGAATTGATGGGACAGGACCACGGCATGAAAACATCAGAAATTGGGGAATTCTGTCCTTCAGRTCTGCCAGGGAAGAGAGATGAGTTGTGATGCACTGAACTATCCCAGTCTATGCCAGCCTCGAGCAGCAAACCAACTGCAAAAGCCCAAGGAARATCAGGAAACCCAAAACAAGCAAATGGGGCGAGGAAGGAAGCAATGGACAGAGATGTTAAATGCACTGAAATGGAAATATGAGAGCAACCAAGACAGACAGAGCCACAAAGTGCTTCAATCATAAAAAAAAACAGTCACTATAGAAGTGAGAAGAAGCCAGACTAGCAAAGCAAGAACGCCCTGAAGAGAGAACACTTACTGCTGAATATTTGTTCCTGCTGCTACCAAACGAAGGACAACTCATTATTTTCTATTCACATTTTAAAACACATTTCAGAACTTGCAGGTTCCAGTTTGAGCACAAAGAAAGGGAAACTGTTACAGCATTAAATTTGCCCTGTCCAGTGCCTCTGACGCCTTTCAGGCCTTATTTGCTCAGCACACAGGAAYTGATTCACTGCCCTAGCACAGGGTCAAACACACACAAATGCAAAAGCCATACTATCAAAAGCAGCAGCAATTCAATCATATATATAATAGTCTACCCCTAAATTAGATTTCCACAGACCTATTTAACAAGACAAAGATTGAATAGAGAGAACTCATCTTTTCCTTTCTCAAATTACATAGAAGCACACTATACTACTGGTGCCACTAATTAGATGATTAAATACCATTCTAGGTGATATGCTTTCAATGTAAAATAATTATTTTTGACAGGAAATATATTTGCTCAATCTCGTTTTAAATCAAAATATCACACTTTTTTTTTTTTAATTAAATGAAATTCCTTCTTCTGATTTTGCATGAGAAGAGCACCCAGCAGGAAAAACAGTGCTGAGGATAGATTGTCCAAGTACCATAGTGCATGTAACTCCTGCACAAAGGACCCCAGCTTTCTCTGGATGGAATATAAATTTTCAGAGAACAGCAAGGTTTTTATTCCTTCAAAATAGGAATAAAGCACACTGAAAACCTCCCCTGTCAAAACACAAGTTTATTTGCCATGGTCTGAGGAAGGACACTTCCCAATTTTTCTATGCTCCTCTTCGGGGTGAGCACAGCAAACCAAGCAAAGGTTTGTCCTTCCATATAAATCAGGGTACAATCCAGCACAAAACAAAATACTGCTGTGGTTTTACCCCACACTTAAAGCAAAGTAATGAYATCTTTGTGTTCTGTGACAAAAAGTGTTTCTGCTGAGCACTGGAGAAAAGTTAACAAAGGGAATATTTTAGAAACCATCTGAGAAACTTCCTTTAGGGCTGAGCAGTCCAGCACAGCTGAGAAGGTTGTGAAGGAAGGTTTTTTTATGGCAGTACCAAAGTAGATCATTATGGAGAGCTGCCTGCTGCTGGGGCAGGAGAAAGGGTGAGCAGGAGATGCCTTTTGTGTTTCCATGGAGAGATTTTGGTCCATCCACCCCGACTGCAGCGCTGCCTCAGCGTGAGATTCAAAGACCTGCTCCTGTTTTCTCTTTGCTCTCCATGGCACCAAACCCTGCAGATATTCTGATGGAATATCCTCTTGCAAAGTGGCTGCTTCATGCTGCAAAAACCCTTCTTGCTGCACCCCACATCACATCTTCTCTGGCTCAACAATGACACGGGAATTACACAAAATCGGGCGGGGCACAATTAAAATCGACCAAAATGCTTTTTTTTTGCACTGAAAATCAAAGCCTCAAGCTCTGGCACCAGAGCAGCTCTTTTCCCTCCTGCCTCCCCACGTGGGGAYGTGCCTGGCTCCCTCTCCTGAGCTCTGACTGCTGGAGTCTGACCTTCTGCACACACATGAGCTCATTTACGTGAGCAGCTTTATAAAACCATTGAGATTGCTCAGATGAGGCGAGTTGTGCAAGCAGTATTCTTGGAAAGAGAAGTAACTCCCATTCCGGCTACGGCAGGATTATTATTCCCTTTGTGGAAAGAGAGCTCTCAGAATTTAATATAAAATTTTCAATGCTCTGCAGGCTTCAGAATTATTGTATAGAATTTCATCATGAGAGCACACCTGATATAGGATGATGCGGACCCCTTTGATATATTCTATAGAAAGAATCTTAAAACGTATTTTCAATTTACTGGTCTAGTGCTTGCCATTACATTTGAACAGACTTCCAGCGCGAGAGGAAGGCAAATCTCTTACTCTCTGTAAATTGTTTTTCCACAGGAACAGTTGACAAGGTGCCGCCACTTCGCTCTCTTCAGGAAAGGAGGCAATGCAGCCAAAGCCATTATAAATTCCCTTCAGTGCCTCAAAACACTCCAGCAACAAYACCATTCAATTCTCTGCCCTCACAKCGATGCCAAGCCTCAGATAAAGCCAGGCACCCTGAGCCCAGCTGGGGGGAACAGAGTTTTAGAAAGCACTGGTAATTCCATCCCAATGCAKCCCTAAACACAGTTTTCATGTCTCTCACCATGCAAAGACACCAGAACAGCTTTGTAGCACCAGYTCTGGAGGTGAACAAAAGGAGAAATAGTAAGGATTGCACCTGGGAGAAGGAAATAAGGATGGGAGCTGTTCCAGAGGAAGAGGAACTCACCTTGGTGAGGAGCACCACGCGTTTCTGCAGCCGCCTGACCAGCGCTTCCTGGTGCTCGCGCTTCTTCTTCTCGTCCACGAGCTGGCTCTGGACCCGCAGGAGATCCTCCTGCAGCTGCTGCCGGGCYTTCTCCAGCATTCGGGCACTGGAAAGATAACACAGACCTGTGAGCTCTGGAGTGTTGCCTCTCCATCATCAGCAGAGATCAGGAAAAGCCCAGAGCAGGAGCATCACCATGCACAGGACCCAGGGTCACTCTCATTTTAAGGCTGCCCATTGCAAACCAGGCTGCTGCAGCCTCATTGTCAAAAAAAGAGAGGAGAGGAGAACCACCCCAGGGACTTCTTGTGCAGCACAAGGCAATTACTGCACCCTCACACGTACCAAGCATTTAAATAATTGCATTTCTGCTCCAAAATCAATCCGTTTGCCTTCGAGAACGCGCCTCGTTTTCAACAAACAACGCACGTTCTTGGGCTCTACTGGATCTWTTCCTTTTTTTCTAACAAAGTAGAAGAAAAGGCAGGTTGGATATGATCTGTTTTGAGTGACAGTACTCAGTGAGTAATTACAGCCACCACCTGCACACTGCTCTTGCCAGAAGAGAAATGTCCTCTGAGCCAGGTGATTAGCACTTCTTTTGAGATGTGGACATGAAACCACGACATCCTGGGCACTGTTCTTCTCATTTCCCCGTGCAGGATGCTGTGGTGATGCRCAGATATCTGTGTGCTCCTGGAGGAGCTGTCCCTGTGTGCCCCCAGCCCCTCATTCAGCTGCCAGGGCATCTCCCAAAAACAGCTCATCACCCATCAGCTGCTGACAAAACACTCTATCAATAACAAAACAAAGGTGAAATCACTCCTGTGATTGCTAAAGAGTCAGTTCATCATTTAAATATGACCAGTTTATCCAAAACTGTGCTAAGTGTTTAACRAGTGAGCAGGACATGAAATAAAAATATTGCACATAAGTCAAAAACCCTCAAGCAAGAGGGAAAGATCAAACCCAACATCCCCAGCTTAGTCAGGAACAGAAGAACTTTGTTTCTCCGATGTTGGAAACAACACTGGAAGATTTATGAGTGCTTCTGAGGGGTCTTATTCATCATTATAATTGAAAGAAAATAAATAAAACTGTTTTTAAATAAAATAGCACTATTGTTAAGGTACTGTTTAGACAGATCCAAAAGGGAATACTTAAAGAACACTTCTAGCATAAATCAAGTACAACCTGCGCTGCCAGGTCACCAAATTGGATTTCTKGGGAAATGTAAGTAGGAATTCACAAGAATTCCAAAGCAGCTGTCTCCCTACCTCAAAAATATTTCTCTTTTTAAAGAAGTATTTTTTTTAAAGCAGTGAATGAATTATGAAACCTGTTTAAAGCTCCAGTTTAATTTGGAACCATTCACAGACCAATTTAATTATTGGGAGCTGTGTAACAGTCTCTTCTGTGTCATATTCGGGTGGGAAGGTTCATCAAGAGGGCTTCACATCTGCATTTGRAACTGGATAATTGTGTTAGCAAAACACCACTGCTTCCTTGGGTCTGCTTTAGTGGAAGGATGGGTAAAACCTGGTAAACTCAATTTCCACCTTAATATTCATTACATTGTTCAACAACATTCCTTTTTGTGCATAGGGTAAATGTAAGTGAAAAACCCTCATTAACTGTGTTAGAACAATTAAAATCACRCTACAGAAACCTTGCTGCAAATGTTTTTTTGCTTTATCAAAGAACCTGTGTCCTGATTAGAGTCAGAACAAAAGAAGAAAATGCAAACATAAGATTAATTACTATGAAACAGCCAAAATCTTACATTTGATTATTGCAAAACATTTTGATAAGACAACGGAGGAATCTTTTTTCCTAATCTCTCAATATTGTGACTTATCTCTATAAATGTTGAGTGGACCGACAAATTATGATTGATTTGACATTCACCAAGAAAAATGAGATATGTGCTATGTTYCCTCCCCAAAATAATGAAAAATATTTGAGATTCATGTCTCATGGAGAGCACAGACATTCAGCCACACACAAAACTTTCAAACTAAGTTGGAAAACARCTGTTTCAAAACATGAGAGAAGTTGAGCAAAGAGAGACAAATGGGCAATTTCCTCAGCCACTGCATGGAAATAACACCTTCATCTGTTTATATTTCAGCCTCAGCACAAATGTGATGTTAATGTACCTAAAATTCAAATGCCTGAGATGCCTGTGAAWGCAGGGACAATCCTCAAACTCCTCRAAATRACTGCTACCATAGGTTTCCTTGCWGTGGAAGGCGTGAAATTCAACTTCCTCACAASTCTCCACACCATGCCAAAGCACATTATTAAAATCCTTTCTTCCTCTCTTTGGACTGATTGGTAATTCTTCCAGAAACTGCACCAAATACAACACAAACTGCCTCTATGAGGAAAAATCCCAAAATTCTATTTCTTATTGACACAAAACAGGATTTRAAAGTAGGTACTTGGAAGGAAAAGCCTTTAAAGCCAGACTTGTGTGCTCTTCTTCCAGCCAGATGACACCTATGGCTTTTCAGAAGTAATTGCTCGCTCAATGTGAGCGTTAAAAAATAAAATAAAAGAGGCCCAAAGTTCTCCATTCAACATAAGCTTGGAGAAGTGGCATTTTAAAAAATCTTTGCAAGTTCAAAGTAAACCTTTTAAAGCCTTAAAGAGAAAAAGTCATTTCTGTTTATCAGCCTATTAATGTTCCTTKTTCCACATCCCAGTGAATGAGATGCCAACATCTTTCTGTTCTGAGCTGTTGAGACTCTTCATATTTTGCTCTTCCCTTCTGTAATCCMCTTTAATGCAATCTTAATGATAAAACTTCATTTTCCAGAATATTCTTTGAAAGACTGAGAACAATGAGGGCAYAGACTGAATACTGAAGCCGTAAGATACATTTTAATAATCTCCTTCAAAAATGACAAAAGAAGCCGACAGCTTCCCCCCCACCCCCGGTGATCCATAAAACATTATTTTAATCATTGCATCCTTTCAGTAGCCAAGTTACCACCTTGGAGTTACTTAAAAAAAAAAGAATAACAGAGAAATAATAAAAATAAATAACAGGATGGCAGAACCAGTCTGTGTGTGAGCCTGAGAGGGAAAACAAGGGGTCCACAGTGACAATTAGAGGAGCAACAGTGTCTGGGTCATGTTGTGGCTCRGGAGGAGATGAGACACGTGTAGCTACCAGGGCCAGGTGCCAGGAAGGAAATCACATCAAAAGGAAAAGCAGAATGTGATGGGAGGAACACCGAGGGAGCACAGAGGGAAAACACAAAAACACAGTGACAGCACCACGGCAGCGCAGAGAAACGCGCTGCAGCCATCAACATCCTCGTGTCAGAAAAAAAAAATAATTAAAAAAAAAAAGGGTTAATGCAGAAACTAATGAGGCAAAAAGGAGCAGGGGAAATTGTTTTGTAGAGAGGCATTTGGATGAAGGAAGGCCCGTTCCTGGGACTTGACAAGTCGCAGCCATCTCAGTGAATCCACACACGAAACTGAGAAACAGCGCTGAACAAAAATGTCATTTCTCATCCCAGCTCCTCCCCCACGGGTTTTATAAGAAAACACAAAGTATAAGCAAAAACAAGGTAACTCCAGCATTTCTGTTATTGTCCAGTTGAAAGCAACAGGACATCCCTGCCTGTGCCYTCCCTCAAGGATCCTTCCAGACTCCAATTTCTGCATAATTTCCCCACCTGCACCATCCAGGGTGGGAATTAAAAAGGGGAAACAGAAGGGGCAAGATGAAAACAGCCTGACTTAAACAGGGACAGGACACAGGAAAGAAAAAGTGAGACTTRACAAAACAGAAAAATACCCATTCCATGTTAAAAAGGTAAAAAACTGATCCATTAAAAAATGAAAAGGCTGAAAACACAGCTGCAGAATGGAGCTGCCTAAACTAGTTTAACATTTAAGGCAGGTAAACTAAAAAAAACAACCATCAGGAAGGAGGAGAAGACTTCARTGCTACAAGTATTCCAGCTCAGAAGTCAGAGGTTTGGGTGCTAACTTTTCCTACAATCAGATTTCTGCTTCCTTTTCCTTTTCACAGGCAGAATTGTGAGTGTAGGGAAGCAGCAGCACCCACCCTGTGCTCAAATCCTGCCCTGCTGTGGGGACCAGCAGGTCTGTGTGATCTATTTGCTCACTACATTCAGAAWGAGAAATGATACAAAATATGAACATCTTTAGCAGAAGTTATCACAGGGGCTATGTTTTATTTAAAGCTTTAACTGGGCCTCACAGAGAGCCRTATGAAATACTGCTGCATAAAATACTACAGAGAGTTGGTGGGAAAACAAGCTTTCTTCTTGCTATTTATTCCTCCCAAGCCTTCAGCAAACATCTGCAGACTTTSTCTTGGTTCACACCTTGTATTTCCTCAAAGATCTTTTGTATAACTCACCAGCATCAGGCTTCCATAAATCAAAAATTATTCAAAAGTAAACAGATCATACATCACACTGCTGCCCGACATACAAGCAAGACTCAAATCATACTGAATTTATAATGAGGAAACAACATAAAGAGAATTATTTCGCTACTGCAGCCAGATGAAATGGGTAAGAAGCAGACAGGCATTTGGAGTTTTATTGGTACACTGACAATGTTTTATCTGKGAGACAGTATTTAATTTAACTCCCTAACCAGCAGCGTAACTATCAGGCTCAGAAATGCAGCTCCACCGAAGTGAACTGCTGGAGAAGAGAAATAACACACATTTTCTGCCCCAGCCCCAGTACAACGGCCATAATTAAGTGGTAGGAGCTAAGTTTTATTAAAATAAATTCACATCAAGCACCCCATGCTCCTTTTCATCGCAGGGTCAACACAAGGGAGCTGAGACCAGGAGTGTGGCCAAAATACCCAGCCCAGGGTGGCTCCACCTGAGCGGGCACTGAATCAACCCCTGGATGTGAAAATCCCTGTGCTGAACACGCCTTCCCCATCACCATCCAGGTGAGAGTGCAAGCAGCATCTCAATAAGTGAGGAACATCCCTGTTTTGTTTTGTTTTGGCATGGAAACATCAATAGTTTCAACATCCATCGCTAAATYCTGGAATGTAAAGTATTTCAAGGGTGAAATAACTACAGGCATAAATGTCCTTTTTCTAAGCGCCCTAAACCTGAAGTGTTCATAAGGCCAAAGCTTCTACTAAAGGCATTTATTTGGCAAATAAAACTTTTACTGGTATTTAAAAACCCCTGAGCCCACATTGCTGGCTGTGCACTTGCCACACCTGAAAATGTCTTCAGTACAACTGGCTGCAGAGGAAATGAAGCTGATAGCTGAATAAACAAAGTGATTAATATTAGCTTATCTAGACAAATCTTTCAGGGCCTTTGGTAGGTGCAGATGCTCATGGCTCTTGTTCTGAATCAACAAGTCAGATGTCATTGAGCAAACAGATTCCCTTTGCAGTGCTTGGAGAGAAGCAAATACTAAATGTTCTTAATGAAATGCAAGCAATTAAAAAGCAGAGTTAAAAGCATGAGTCCTCTATGATGATTAGGACAGCATATAGCCAGTGCAGCCTGTGTCATCTCTCCCTGCATCATTTGCATGTGGCATTTGGCAGTTCTGGAGGATGGGATCATTTAAAAGGGCATTCTCTGAAAAGGGTTTCCCACTTTGAGCTAAGAACAAGTTTAAAGTGTCTTTCCTACACTACAGAGAACAGGATGATCACCAAGGTGAGCATCTGGCCACAAACTGATCCACCAAACCAAGCCAAGATGTTCTCTGAACTGCTCAAAAATGCATTACAGGAAGTTGGGAAGGGAACATCTCCATCCCATTATTTTATTTGGAATTCTGTTCATTTGGTCCCTTTTTCAGCCCCTRTTTTGGCTCTCCTATCCACCCTGGMTAGTGAGGAAGGTCGRGATGTGGATGAWGCTGTCAGGAAGGGAACACACAGAGCTCCAGCACCCAAAGATGCCAACACCTCTCACTCAGCTCTGAGCATCCAGAACAAGGAATTAAAATACTGGAGAAAATTAACTCTCACAGGAGAGAGGAAAACAAACAAGCAAGCCCCCCAAAAACAACCCCAAGGAAAAATTTCAAAAGGAAACCTTTTTTCCAGCCAGGATCCAAGCACCCTCTCCTCAGCTGGCTCAATTTACATCRTCTAATTCAAATTCTAAATGCTTCGAAGTGTTATTACACTTTTTCCTTTCAAAACAAAAATGACAACAACTGAAACAAAACTCTGAATGAGAAAACCCAAAGACTGAAATAATTACTAATCAAAACASAGGCCTGTACATGGGCTGGTGAAGTCACTGGCCAGCTCTACCCAGTAATTTCTCTTCGTGTCGGCTCTGATGAGTTTTATATTTCTAACATTTCATCAATTTGAATCACTAAATTCAATTTGCATTCACAGATAAACAGAGAAGGAATAATAAATACTCTCGTCTGACCTTGAAGTGTGACACAGAGAATCACCCTGGGTGATTTCATTTCATCCTGAACCCGAATGAATAATGCACTTGGCCCCACCAGTTCCCAATCTGGTGGGCTGGAGGAACTCATGGCTGTGCCTAAATGTGCTGAGGAAAGTCAAAACTTCTCACTCTTTTTTTTTGGACTGGTTTTATTTCTGCTGCTCCCTCACTGTAGGGATTAAACCCATTCCTCTTTCCTTCCCCACCACTCAGCCCCAAATCCACACCCCAAGGATTTCATTTCATTGCACAGTCACAAGTGGAAAACGAGGTGAAGGCATTGCAATTTTCTCAACCCAAATCAGTAYCAGGKGCATTTTAAAGTSCWCATCATCACTCTTCTCCCTCCCAGWAAGCTGCCAGGTCACTGGGCYWACTCTCCAGCAGCCCAATCACACCACAAAGGCAATGGGTAACAAAAACACCACAAGTGACTAAGAATATTTCCAATTTCTGTTATATATTGCAACCAACACTTATCAAGAGAGAGGGAAAGTCACCTGGGAACAGCATGAGAGCTGAGGAGCTCTAAAGAATAAAGAACTGATAAAGAGGGGTGGAAGAAAGGGAAAATTTGCTTGAAGTGGTGAAAGGAATGAGTAGGAGAATGGTCGTGCTGAACCAACTTGTCAGCAAACAAATCTGCTAAAATTCTAGGCTCTTGACAGATAGATAATGGCTTATCTTAATAAAATAAGAAGGGTCAAAGTGTTTGGATGAGAAAAACAAAACATTAAAGCCTCCACTGCAATATAGCAAGTGAGTCCTCCCAGGCTGGTGACTCATTACAGCTTTGTGAAGGTTCTGCAGATCCATTTCAAATTACCTTTTCCAACGAGACCTCATTTCCAATGTGCATTACAGTGCTCCACAGTGAAATGAGGATTGAAATGAGGATTTTATATTACTGCTCAGTCACTCTTTCTTTGTTTTTAATATCTGAAGCTAAGACTACCTGAAAGAATTTACAGAAACAACATTGTTTAAAAAATTTTTTGTAGAACAATCCAGTGATAGACCCCCATCACAAATCTCATGAAAATCCAAAGCCATGGCTCAGCATTTCAGCATCAGGCTTTTGTCAGTGGAAATCCCTCCAGGTTACGTGATGGAGCTTGTCTGGATTTTCACTGGGGACTCAGAAGAGAATTTGTGATGTTACTTGTTGACAACAAATAAACCCAAACAATTAAGTGCCACCCCCCTTGGGACACTGGCACAGACAAAAGCAAAGCAACGACTGCAAAGTCACTCATCTCTCTGTGACAAGCACTCTGCCAGGCTGCTGCTCTTGGCTTTTCTTTCTCAAAAGCACCAATTTAACTCCATCTCCTCTCTGCCTCCCACCTGCTTTGACTCAGCTCGTGTCAGAGCAGTCTAGCAGGATCTGAGCCATATTAAGCACAGCATTGTAACAGAACCTGCTAATCCTTAAAAACCACAATATGGACTTTTGGATACGCATATTAAGTTTGCAAAATTCTTAAAAATCCCACCATCAAATAACTTCACCTGGATTTTCCAAGTGCCACCACATCTTTGGGCACAAACAACATGGCATGGTGTTGTAGGATCTTTTCTAACAACAAATCAGAGCTCAATGCTAACTGCATCTGTTTTCTGCAGGATCTCTGCCTCATTTGCTGCAGAATTTGGAAGATTAATGAAGCACAGAAATTGCATGAAGAGAATGGTCTCATATCAAGGCAACTGAAAGTCTCCCMAAAAAAATTCCAGCTCCAATTCTGACCCCTGCCAGAGCTCCCAGTGACACTGTGACCTTTCCAAAGCATCCTTGGTGCTCCCTGATGGGGCAGCCCTTGGTGCTGAGCTCCAGGGCTGATTTCACTGCTGCTAAAATCAGCAACAGCTACTCAGACCACACAGAGCCTTGGGCAAGTGTTTTGAAGGAATATGTTCTAAATATCCTATTTTGGCGTCTCTGAAAATAAGGCTACACTTTCTCCTCAGTTTGCATGTGGTATAATAGAAATAGCATAARAAACAACTGATAAATTATTAAATTCCTCTGTAGAAAAGCATCAGTAGCTGCTCATTAAGTCAACATAATCCACAATYTCTGCCAAGTGAAACAAGAATGCTGCATGCTACAGGAAACCACACTAAGGAGGTGTCAGGTGCCCTGAATTTTGGATTTTCTACCCCCCTGAGAACTTCACCTCGCAACCCCAATCTTGCCTCTCAGTAGCTATTTTCCTCATGGGAAAAATCTTGAAAATACTTTTACAATGAACCAACTAAAAAAGCCCCAAAGCATACAAGCAAAACCACATATCTAAGAACAAGAATGAGGCAAAACAATAGACTTAGCTGAAATGGCCCCAAAAACATCCACTGTGGAGTAAGGATCCCAATTATTTTATATATTATTTTATATATTATTTTATATATTATTTTATATATTATTTTATATATTATTTTATACACTATTTTAGATATTATTTTATATATTGTTTCATATATTATTTTATACATTATATAATATTTCATTTTATATATTATTTTATGTATTATTTTACATCCTCATCCATTTTGGGCCTGTCCATAAGCACAGGCAGACCCACAAAACAGACAAGAGCTGGTCTGCAGCCATCTGGTGTCAGATAATGAGACTCAAGGAACTGGGATCTTTCCAAGCTCGACTGTCACACCAGGAATTTTTGCCATTCCTCCTGCAGCAGCTCTGCAGCCCCTCTGTCTGTAAATACAAGGAATATGTAGAGCTGCACATCCTTCATTGCCCCTTTGCTGTGTTTGGGCAGCTCAGACCCTTCTTCCAAGCTGGAATTTTTTCCCCATGAAAAGAATATGCCCAGATCAGACTTTGAAGTCCTGCTAACTTCATTCCTAAAAGATCCTGTGCTTGTTTGCTTTCCCTGATTCACCCAAGGATTCAGAGCACTGTTTCAGTCTTCCACTGGACCACTGACACAATGAGGATTTACATTCAGGGCACAAAGACCTATCTTTCTTTAGTTTTTATCCCCAAAATTAGCTCAAAGAACCCATAAACCAATACAAGGCAAAGGGAATAAAGCTGTCACCATGGAAGGAGAACTGCCAGAATAACTGCATTTATAGCCCTGTTACAACAATTCTTCTGCATCAATATTTTTAAGTGTTTAATAAAACAATACTACATTCAATGCAATCTTTTTGTAATGAATACTTATAGAAAAACCAGTCAGGTAGACTTGTAAATAGCCTTTATACAGCAGTTTCAGGATTCAAAACCACTAGAYGAGCAGAGAAGTCAGATCCCTTATTTTGTGGTGAAGCTGTGACAAGGACATGAATTTAAAGATGTGGCAACCAAGTAATTTGGTTTCTGTATCACCCATAAAAGAAAAGAAATAGTCTGCTCAATGTRATTTGGTGTCAGCAAGCTGGAACAACAAATCACACATGAACCAGCTCCATGTTGGAGGGGCAGGATAATTCAGTGTGGATTCAACAGGTGAAGGGAGAAGTTTCTACCCTGTGGCACTATAAATTCATCACTGAATTAGTTTGACCCTGCAGAGCATGGCACTGTGTGGTCTGGAGTATCACAGGATCACGGACACCTTCCACTAGAAGAGGTCACCAGAACCCCATCCAGCCTGGCCTGAAMAMTTCCAGGGATTGGGGAACCMTTCAGAGGTACCTGGCAAGGCTGATTTATCCATTGCTTCCAAAAATCATTCTGACCACGGTGCTTTATTTAAGGCAAATCACAGCAAGACAATGCCACTAACGTGTTTATTTCTGCAAACTCCTTTAGGAAGAGAAGAAGAAAACCTTCAGTGAGAGATTAGGTGGGCCAGCAAAGCAAATTGATGAGAAAAAGTTGCCAAGACCCAACTCAAACCCCAAAGCAGTAATCGGCAGACAAAGCCCACTCTTTGGAGCTGTCCACCAGCACAACTGGTGTTCCGTGCTGGACAGAGGCACTTTGGCACCCAACTGATGGGCTGTGCTCAGCAAATCCTTCCATTGCCACCTTTTYTCCCTCATCACCTCCCCTGCTGTCCCTGCTGCAGCTGATTGATTCCTCCTGGTTATTTTATTCCTTTATTGATCCTCCGTGCAGAAAAGGCATCGATGCACTCAGGGCCAGGCACCTGCTCAGATGCTGCAGCCTCCAGCTGCCTTCAGCTCTTCCAGAGTTCTCACTGGAGAATAAGAAGGAGCTTTTAGGTATTGGCAATGTCATAAAATGTTCYTTCCTTGTGTCCTACTTCAGCAGAGCTGACAAACTCTCCGCTCGCTGTCACTGGACTAATGAGAAAAGAAGCACTTCTAAAGAGCTTCGGGTACTTTTGCATTGCAAAGTGAAAAGGAGCAAGTAAGATATTTCAATGATGTTYGTTCCAAAGCCCCATAAAGAGGACAGAATAAAGGGAACGTTTCTGCACAATCACTGTATCAAGCAAGCAGCTCACTTATTAATCTCTCCTTCCTCCGCATTCACTGGCTCGGGGGCTTGAAAAGTTGACACTTGACTTGAAAAATGCCAACTCTAAGCAGTTTATTTCCTCTTGAACTTTAAGAGCTGACTGAGACAGAARTGACCTTTAAAAAGGCAGGGTTAGTTCTTGTATGAATTGATAGAAGGATTCTTTGCTTACACAGCACAGCAAGGTACTGAGCAAATCTCCTGTACAAACTCCCCTCTCTCACCAGAGGCAAGAACAACACCGTGTTCCCTCAGCCCCAGGATCCACAAAACAGGAGGATTTGGGACCTGGTGACCCAGCTTGTCTACAACAAGAGGGGAAGAGTGTGATACAACCAGAAATCGATGACCCTGTAATGCCCAGGACAGAGAATACACCAACATCCATAACCTGAGGACACCCAATGTTCCATCTCAAGGCAGCAGGGCAGGCACAGCCAAAATTCAGCAGAGCCACCAGATAATTATCTGGTGTACCTAAATTTAGCTTGTACCTAAATCCCAGCAGCAGCCTCCAGCCACACAGCCCTGCTGCCAGTGGGACACTGAGACACCAGGACTCATTTCTGCTTTGGGACATCTCCCCAGTGGATGTGACTTTGCTCACATCAAGCTTAATTTATATCAATCTTTGCTCACATCAATCTTTACTGAAGCTGCTGGAAAAGAAACCAATCACTACCTGGCTCATTAGTGCTCTTTGATGAAAGGCAGCTCGAAAATRCAAATCAATACCAACAATAATCATTAACTATACCTACTAATAATCACTGAGCTGCCACACCAACAGCCAGAAATGGGCAGAATATTCTTGTCTGAGGTTCACCACACAATTAATACCATCAGATGTCCAAAGAAAGGCGATTGAAGGGTTTTGTGGCAGCAGGAGACAACCTGGGAGTTTTGATAAAGAAAAKTCACAAAGCAAATATCTGGGATGTTAACAGCGAGGGGAATACACAGGGAACAAGTGATATTTCGTTTATCCAARTAGTCTAAGAGTATTCACTTGTTTCTCCCTCTGTAAGGAAGGCAGATGTAACCAAGTTGGTAACAGCAAAATATTAATGCAGAAAATGAGCAAACTTTCCACTTCTAGGCAGGGAAACTCCTGAGAGGGAGGGTTGAAATTTTGCATTATCTATTACATTTTGTTTACATTATCTTATTTCTAGCCTTGATCTTCAACTATTAAGCCATGCTGACTGCAAGCAGTAAAGGACTGATGGAGTTCAGAAATCTCCAGTGAAGTATGAAGTATCACTTTGCCATCAGCAGCAATGAAATGCTTCCCATCTACCATCAGCCCACTTAAGCAGAAGCAGACATCTTATAAAGAGAACCCCGTGGCAATTCTGTGCAGGATTTTCTTATTCTCTGGAAGGGAAATACACATCAAATTCACCAAGGCAGACAGAAGAAATTATGCCTTATACAGTTTGGGTTAACTTATTAATAATGAATCATTTTTGCCATTATTCCTAAGGTTTACTAACAGGCTCTGTGGCAGGGGGAAAGGAGGTGGGGAGGGGTTTTTTGCTCTCCAGTGCAACCTGAGGCATGACAGGGAACCATGGCCTCAGAGGGAAATATTGAGTGGAAACTCTCAGAAAAGAGCTTGGCATCTCTCTGCTGCCAGAGACGTAGAAAATCCCTGCACCTGAAATATATATATATAYAGTTATATGTGCAGTGTAAAAATATATATATAAAGAGAGAGAAAGAACACAGTCCTTATCAATGCATATTAAAGCACAATATCTGTACTGTTTTATCCTATGTAGCATTGCAAGAGTTGCAAGTATCAATTTTTTWAAATATTTTTAAATGCTCTCTGATCTCTCTGGGCTTTTCCTGTGTGTATAATCACAGGAGGTCTTGGGGAAACTTCTGCAATCCATTAGAGAGACTCCCACTTCCTAAGCTGCTGCACAATCACTTCCTTTAACAGCCAATTTAACAGTGTTTAGCCTCCAACTGTTGCTCTCTCTCACAGAGTTCTGCTTTTGGGGCTCTGACTCTTGTGCATAAAAAACGCTTCTTAACATCTTCAGGGTGATATGAAAACACAGATTTATACTGTAGGTGCATAACTGCTGCAAAACAGATTTGCTCAGCTGTAACACACATCAAACAACATTAAAAAACCAGTAAGGAACCTCCATCCGATTTACATGAGATGTACTTTGAGACTTGTAACTTTTGCCYGAAGGTTTTAATTAAAGCAATTCATGTCCCAGGGCACTTTTCTTGTAGCAGTGTCTTCCCCATTCAGCTGCTTCAAGGACTGTGCTCTCTGTGCTTTGGCACCATTTAATCACTCCCACGGGAACAAATGGTAACACGAGAGCAGATCACAAAAACAGCTTGAGATGAAGAGGGAGAGATGAAGAACTAAATGTAAAAGAAGAAACAATTTTGTACTCTTTATTCAAGAGTCTATTAGATCTCGGGAATGACAACAAAAAGGGGAGAAGGTGTTGGATGGARGGAAATCTGAGGCTGGTGAGTTCTGTCGCTCCCAAATCGAAATTTCAGCACTGATCATCTTCCATMAGGGGATTTTTCTGTCCTCTCTACTCTTTGGAAAGAGGAAAGCACTGATCAAAAATCCATGTTTGGCAGCTCTTTCCCTCATCATTTAATTCACTCCGAGGCAGGAGAATTTACAAGTCGCAGCCACTTTGGTTACTCAGGGTTTTTTCAGCAGAAATGCACCCAGTGGCCCAGAAGAAAGGGTGGAATTTTTCCTCAGATTTTATGCMACAGCACAGAAAACAAAGTTTACTGAAGGATGAAGGAACATCAACAGGCAAGACACAATAAATTATCTTTCTAGTAGGTTGTGTAAGTCAGCTTTCAGCAGCAACAGGCAAAGCTAAGCAAGGGTTTTGCTGAAAATGAGGAATCCAATTTTACAATAAGGACTTTGACATAACATACTGCAATAAATACTGCTGGAGTAATAATCTAGGTGGTTTTATTAACAAAAAACAATGCAAAAAATAATTTGCAATTATTAAAACTCTTGTCAATTTTGCACAAATAACGTAAGCAAACCCTCTCCCCAAATGCATCAACACAGTGAGGGGGGGAAAAAATTTAATTTTAATTTTAAAATGGAATTCAAGCAAAAAATTGATAATTTTGTTGCAAATTCACAAGAAGCTTGTAAGAATACAGAATATATTTCATTCCATCAATAGCAACATTGCCACCCTGGGATTGCCAGCAGAGTTCCTCGTGTGTTGACTGACATCTGGTGATGCAGAGAGCAGCTGTACCAGCCACAGGTGATGTTCCAAACCAAAAAATGTTTGCAGGGGCTCTTTGGAAGAAAAAAGCAGCCAGGAACAGCCAGCAAGAGCTTTCCAGGCCTTTTAAGTTGCTGCAGATACGTGAGGCTACATATAAAAGATAACTTGCACAGTAACTATATATGGCCTTCATTCTTTAATCTTAATTAATGAAAAAAACCCCAATAAAATAGAAGGAATAATTTAAAAAAAAAACATTCATTCTTTAATCTTAATTAATGAAAAAAAACCAATAAAATAGAAGTAATAATTTAAAAACAAAAAGAACCAAAGAAGAAAAATAACAAAAAACAACAGGAAGAGTGTAGTAAAGACACACACAAAACCATCAGGGTTTTGCAGAAGTTATTTTGTGCACGTACACTGGCTGAACTGACAGACTGCTAACCTGGGAGAGGTTTTTCTTTGATGCTGTGGCTGTTCAAAGTTATTCTCAGATTGAGTAAAACCAGTAAACAACAAAACCAGAAATCTGTGAAAATATCCAAATACTCTGTACTGTAGAGGATCACGCTTTAATGGCATGTGTGCCCAAAGGAGTAAGTATTTTCTGATCTTGAGCTAATTTTATGACATTTTTAGTATCTCAAAATGAGTATATATTGACAAGCCTACTTGKAATCGCTTAAATCAATCAGGCAGTCAATCAATTTTAGTTGAATTCATTAGTCTATTTAGAGATAATTGATTCCACAGCTCCAACTATTAGATACTGATAGCATCGATATATTTAACAACCTGAGAATGATTTGAAAATCCATAAGTCTGTAATTACTGATGACAAACTTCATACAGGAGTATTTTAAAGCCCTAATCTGGCTGATTTCATCAGTGKTTTTTTCTCACCCTTCTCTAGTTCCAGGCAACAATAGCCAATTCATTCCAAGGCTGTTCATGCTCTCATTTTCAGGACYTTGGAGTTCCAATATTTGTGTTTCTATTAAAGCAGGACAGCCTAGTGAAATGACTGTTTTAATGGTTTTATAAAAAATGTATAGAAACATTTCTATCGATTAAAGAATCCTGTTAAAAAAGAATTAATGTTTGTATTTTACCAGTAGTGTTTACAGAATAAAACCAGTTTCACAAGCTCATCTTTCATTTTTTTAATTGGATTTGTGAAATAGTTCCTCCATTTGTGGTGCAGTACATGGGATAAAAGAGTTGGAATTAAAGGGAATGAAGGCACAATCCAACATTTCCATTGCACTGAACTTTCACAGCTCTGCTSTTAACTACAGCACAGAGCTCTTACAGAGGTTACCTGAGCAAGTGGATATTTCCAAACCAGATAAGAAACTTCTGTTTGGTTTTTTACCATCATCATCGATGGAACAAAGGCTGAGCWAAAAGATATTGTCTGCCAGCTCCTCAGAGTGGGTTTTTAAAGGCTGAATTAAAGTATTAAATTGAAATCAAAGATGGCATCTGAAATATAAATTATAAAATATAAATGAAATATATTCTTCCCTGAGTTAACCCCATGACAACCAGTTTTGCCCTAAACTGAGGACTAAATTTAACCAAGCCCTCAGTATTTATTTCAAATGTGGGGCACAAAGCCAGGCTGCAGCCTGCCTGGCCTACATTGGCACACTCCTGGATTTCAATTTTCATATTGGTGGGGCTTTTTTATTTTTAATTCTTTTTAATTCCCTGAGAAAACTGCTGGCAACTCGGTTTCAACAAGCAAATATAAGCTTCCTATGAGGTCTTACACCAAGTTGTTWAGTAGAAAATCCTGGGTTTAGCACTTGGCAGGTTTGAGCTGGTGCAGAGCAGGGCAGGGACACGAGAAGGGGGCACCAATTTCCATGAAAAATACCAAAGGCAAAGCACCAATATTTGAATATTCAAACCACTTCCAGAACTTATTCCCCTTTTTCTTCAAGCTCCTATAAAAACATCATAAGCAATCGTGTTAAGTAGCATCAAATTTATTTATATAAAGCTAATTGCAGTGCCTGTCTCCACTGACATCCCAAGACAAATTTTGCAGCCAGGAGAGAGCCCTGAAGAGAGAAAAACTAATCCATGCAGATGCCTGAACAATCTTTGCTTGCCTTCATGGGATTCCCTGCTGAATCCTGAAAACCTAGATCAATTTGACATCAACTAATTGTGGTTATTCTCACCACCCTTCCAAGTGAGGGCCAATCAGAAATCCTAGGCAGCACAAGTTACCAACCCCAAAAGGTAAAATCTGGATTGCTGAGAAGATTACAGGTGTCAGCCTTACAGTTTCATTAGAAGGAATTAGTGTGGTTTTGCACAAGGTTCACTGTGCATTGATTTTGAAAAAAAAAAAAAAAAATCAGAAATATTGAGTGTCATCAAACGCGAGGCTCTGCTGGTAGCTCTGCATTTTCAAAAATCAATCTGCAAACCCAACGCCTCCAAAAACAGRGCAAAACCACCTCMTATCACATTTAACAGCGTAGCAGCRGATCTAAATGCAAGTGCAAAGAAAATGAGACCACAAATAAACACGAGACTGTAATAGCTGCAAATGCCTCGCCTTTAGGAACATCTAATTTACTGTTTTAAAAGCAGCCTCTCCATCTCCTGTTTGCTCTCCTCTGGGTCCCATCAGCTGTGACTGCATTAATACAAAGCTTAGGCTGCTCTTAAAGAACAGCTGGGCAGGATTAGTTTCTATCCTAATCTTCAAGCAGARGTTGTATCTCAAGCAGGCTTTTCCYRYTCAGAAGAGTRGGAATATTTCAAAATATTGGCAATATTTCTAAAATATTTCAAAAAGAGACATGAAATATTCTAAAATATTTCAAAAAGAGGGGTGGGTTGCCTTCTCTCTAAACAATTCAAAAGATGAACATTCAGCCCAAACTGGTTTGCAGGAGACACTGACATTTCTCATCCAGCCAAGTTTCTTTTTGAAATATTTTAGAATCCATTAAATTCAGGGTTTTTGTGCTGGGGAGGCTCCCCTGACACACACATGGTTGGTGCAGTTTTCCACCTGCAGACATGGCCCAAAAACAAGAGGAGAACATTTCCCATTCTCTCCATGTGTGTGCTGTGGAGAGTGGTGCTAATTAACCAGAGAGATGGAAATTAATTTCRTAATGGATAATTTCAGTGGAAACTTCCAGCTGTCCTGGAATTGGTTTGTGCCTGGAATTGAGAACAGAACCTGGCGTTTTCCACCCTTCATTCTGGATATTCCCCAAATGTGTTCATTCCCCAATCCCTGTGCAGTGGAGGGTTTAAATGGTAAAAAACTGCTCCAAAAATGACAATAGCTGTCCCATCTGCTGACCTGTCCAACTTGGAAACACCCCCATAACCAGGAGGCTGCTGGCTGAGTGGCTTAAACACTGAATGTTAGCTTAAATACATATTTTACTCTTTAATCAGAAGTTTTCATGTATATCCATACGCACATAAAGTCATATTTCAGAGTATTACATTACATTACAAGATCCACGACCCCCAGCTAGTTCTACCTAATGATTTATTCACAGAGCTTGATATTTTTGCCCCTTTTTTCTTGATTTTTGTTCCCTCAAATTGTTTTTTCTGTACATGAAAAGTTACAAAGTGATTAAAACTGAAGGTAAAAAACGTCCAAATTTGTTAGGTTTTTGCCATGGCATTGCTAACATAGGAGAACCTGTTCAGATCCAGTATTCTTATTTTCCAAATAAACACAGAACCAGGTTGGAACTTCATAATATACAGATTCAGGAATTCTGTTTTCCACATTTCTCATGGTCAGGCAGTGAAATGCAGTCCCCTCCTAAAATGAGCCAAATGCTAAGAGCCCTTCATATTCACAAATTCCTCATCTCATTTTTCCAGGGGAATCTCTTGCAGAAACATTACAAAACCATTTTCTTCCCCTTTCATCTTTGTGGAACAGCACATAATTTCCATGCAGGGAGCTGAGGTGCAAGGGCATTAAAATCCAAACAGAGCCATTACAGTGACTGAGCAACCAGGAGTCATTTCTGACTAAACTCAGCTACAAATCTGCTCCAGACCACCTTGGATGCTCCACAGACTGAACAAAGACTGAAGAATTTCATCCTCTACCCAAACATAAGTAATAAATTACATAATCCCATTGTGAGGAAAATGAGGCTGAACTGGCAGACTTTGATACAGAGAGAACACAGAAATGCTGGGCCAAGTTAAATTACCTCTCTGGTTTTTATACTGTGTAGGAGAGCTGCCAGTGATGCTCATTCAAAGAGGATCTTTGATATTCTATTTCCAGTAACACGTTTTTGACACACAGACAGTAATTATAAAATAAGTTGAAGCGTACAGACAATTAAGAAATTTAAACCTCCAGCGTCTATTACACAATTTCACTCTTAACAGCAAAAACTCAGTACCAAAACTCCAAATATTGTGAAATACAGTGAATTCTTCTATAGTATTTTGAAGGCAGACAAACAGATATTTCACATGCAGCCTGAGCTGAAAATTTCCACAGTGACTGTTACCATACTGAATGCAGGAGGTGATTTTTTTTCTGAGAAACAAGGTGTGTTAAGGAGTCTCCCTGCAGCACTAAACGGGCTCTGGGCATCTCGAAACACAGGGAAAAGTTTGTGCATGTTTCCCTAAAAAATACCACAAATATATCCCCCATCTCCTAGTCAAATATCCCAGATTCCAAATACCAGCAGAGGTGATTTTAAAAAATATCAWTCTTAAAATGCAGTCCATGGGATATCTTTAGCCTGAAGACAAGCTTAAGGCTTAAAAGCAATGTATTTTTCACTTTCCATAATACTTTGAAAATATTTATTAGTGGTTGTCCAGTTCTTAAAAGCAACTTCCATCTGAAATTGATAAAACAACCCTTTTGTGTTTAGGCGTTGAAATATTTTGCATTTGATGATGATACAGTTATAAATTAATTGCAGAAGGAACAGATCTAAGCAGAAAAATTAACAGGTTGGAGCTCTTATCTGAGATTCAGCAGATCTAAGTTCAAAGCACACTGAGCCTCAGGCTTTCAGCTTAACCTCAGGCAATTCATTTAACCTCCCCTGTACCTCTGTTATTCATCTGTACAACTCTGGATTTAATAGGAATGTCACCATGTTTCTTATGCACACTGTTTATATGATAAACACCCCAAAAAATCTGGCATTACATCTATGGGGTACCCATAGACACGCAGGAGACTGAAAACCCAGACATTTCTCAACAGAACCTTCAGGCACAAAAAAAGTATTTCCTCTCAAAAAGAGAGTRAAAAGAACCACATCTCCCAAAAGCCCGAGAATTGTCATAAAAGAACTGTCAGAAAGAAGACAGAGCAAAGTTTTGTCTCAGTATCAGCAGCCTCAGTGCAAGGGTACAATAAATGAGAGATATAGGTCTGCAGAAGAGGCAGCTCAGAGGGAAAAAATCACCTTAATTTCAGACAACAAAAGAGAAATGAGAGAAGACAAAACCAATTGGTTCTGCTCCCGTGTTATGGATGGGGAAATCAGTTATTCCCTGCCTTTGTAGAAGGAGCTGGAGAGAGCACACAGAGCTTGTGGTTTCCAGAGGGAAGACGAGGTGACAATCAGGGGATGCTGGTCAGTGACAGCAAATATCTCCAGGAGAAGAATTCTGTATTTTCCACCCTTCCTGATGTATCAAACTCCCTGCAAAGGGAAATCTGGACACAGTGCTGGCAGAGGAGCCCAGGACACAGAGGAGGGGTGGCAGGGGGGATTTTGAATCATGATGACAAAGTCAAAAATATCCATCAGCARTTTTCTGATAACCTTAGCACTTCCAGTAACCTGCGGTCAAGGTTGGCAGGTAATAATGCACAGATAAAACAGATTAACCTTATGGGGCTGAGCCCTATATTAGATTTCCCAATAAATGGCTGTGATTTACCAATCTAGCAGGGATGAGGAGGGAATGCAAAGCAAAGAACTGCACTTCTGCTKCCTCACAGCTCTGCCACCGAGCAACTTCTGTGCAGAGCTAAGGAGGAAAGGCAGCCAAGAGCTGATCAAACAAACCCATGGAAGGTGTTTGTGCCACTGGAAATCAACCACTTCACCCAACTGAGAGGAATCTGAAGAAATTCAGAGGCATTTCAAAGGAAGAAACTCGTAACAGACTCCATGGGCAGCAGCAGCACAACCAGGCTGGCTGAGAAAGCAGATTCAGCTCCTACAGCAAATGGAATTCACATTTAGTTAGTGGAAATCTACTGGATACCCGAGGGTGATGAACATTAAACAGTGTGAAATTTTATTGCATTTTTCTGCTCCCCTCCTGGGATTTTTATGACGATAACCATTTTTTTTTTGCATATAAACAGCGCGAGCTCCAAAAGCTTCGTTTTAATCAAAGATGTTCCATTAAAATTTAACACACACAAAGGTTGGAGCAGCTCRTCAAGGATGTGAATTAAACCCACGTTCTGCTGGGCATGCAAAGGTGACTTACCCAGCAGGGAGTTTGCTCTGTCCATAATTTGCAAAATATTTGAATATTCCTGGTGTAYGGGAACTTAACTGCCTTGTCATGCAGGAGATGGATTTCCTGAGCACCCACCTACATTGTCAACGTTTGTACATCACCACAGTTTGTACTGATTACACAAATATTCCATTTTAAAGACTGTTGCTGCTCCTCTGAAAAAACCTGTTCTCAGCAGTCACACTGGGTCAGACCAAATCTAATCTGGCCCAGCACTCTGCCTTCACCAGCAGCCAAGGCAGATGCCTTTGGAAATTACAAGAGCAGCACAAAGGTGTATCAAAACTTCTGCAGGATATTCTCCATGTTTCCAGCAACTTCTGTCTCAGACTCGTTTTGACTCAAATGTGGTACTTTTGAAGTAATAAACATAAATGTCTTTTTCTTCCTTTGATGTTCTCACTCCCTTTTTGAACTTTGATACCATCCTACTGCACAGTACCCCAAATAGTAACCCTACTCATCATAATGTGCTGTTTTACACCTGCAGATTTTATTCCCCAGTCTCAGTTCCTCAACTGTAGAAAAAAAACCCCTCTGTTTTCCTGAACACAAAAAGACAGTAATAAGAAAACACACAAAAGAAGTCAAGGTGATAAAGATGCACATCCACACAGTGAAGAGACAGGCAATTCTTCACAGAGCAGATATCTTACCTGGCTGCAGGAGCTCCTGCAGAGAAATGAACAAAAATTCACCATAAATTAAATTATTTTAACACATTTTTTACGGGTAGCACACAGGTAACAAATCTCTAAAGAAAATCCCAAACCAGATTACAACTGGGTTTTTATAGCCCCAAGTATCTGAGAAGTTTTATGAGRCAGAGGAGAGAGTCAGCAGCTGCACGGAACACCTTTCATTTAAAAGACAGGATAATAAATGAATATAAACACAATGGAAGGAACAAGGAAAATAAATACTGCCTCGTTGTCCTTAGTCATGCTTACAGCTTAAAAGGCAGGTTGAGGGTTGCAGCTATAATGCATCCAAAAACTAACCAGCACTTGGATTTTCAGCAAGGAAGACAAATAGCAAACAGAAGGGACTGCATGAAGAAAATGTCTGTGTGCAAAAGGRTGGGGAAAATGGAAAGAAGAAGCTCAGGACTATGAGCAGCTCAAACTTTAGGGCGGATGAAAAGGTGATAATAAAAGGAGACCAACCACCAGTGAAATGTATGCAAAAAATGAACCACAGTTGGTACTGAAATTTGAGCACCAGGCAAGAAATGATGCAGCCAAAAAGCTACAAAAGTCCCCGTGGATAACCAAGTTTCTCTGAACTCACAAGATTTAGAGGGACGTGCTCCCAGGTGACCAAAAAGGGAGGGCAAAGCTTACCTGGTACCTCCTGCTTCCTAAAAACATTGCCCCAGAGTAAGGGAGCACTGAAAAAAGGGGAACAGAGTTTTCTCTGCAACATTACAAAAGGAAATTTGGGAATACACAATGTGGAATGATCCTGCATGGACAGAATGTGCTGACACCCCACATTGAAGCCCCAGCACAAAGTGCTTTGGATTCATATCCAAAGCACTTTGGATTCATATACAAATAAAAGACATAAAGGAAGATTTCATTCCCACTTAGATCCCTTTATTCAAAAGAGTCTTCTACTGCCTTCCATCTCAGACTCCAGAAATTTAAAAACCCGGATCATTTCTGCCTGCTTTAGGAAAACTCAGAGCAAGTSATTGAAAGCAGATGGAATCAGAAAGTTCCTGTACCAAAACACAGTTTCCTCTACCTCAAAATTTCTCCCACTGCCTTCCTTTTGTTTTGTTTTTTTKGAACGTTTTAGCTACATCTATTGATTTCCCTCCTCCTCCTTCGGGGAATATTCACAGATGTGCAAAGCCACCTCTAACAGCAACATTAGCTGAAGCAAAAAATGAAATTTACACTTGACTGCCTTCTTCAACAATGTGCAATCACCATTTAATAGGAAAATGGAGCAGAGTGCAAACAGGAAAAGGAAAGGCCTGATTAAAACCCACCCGTCCTCGAGCTGATGATGCCCCCACTATGGAAATGAGGGACAGGCTGAACTCAGGACAGGAACTCTGCACAAACCACAGCCCCTCAGACCAAAAAACCCACCCAGGACTGGAGGAGAAGGGCAAAGGGAAGGATTTTCATTGAGGAGAGGGGTGGTGGCTACCATAATACATCAGCTTGCTTTCCTTTTCGCTCAGGAAAACAAAGCAAGTCACAAATCCTTTACAAAAGCCAAAAACAGCTGGAAAAGCCAAGAAAAGGAATTTGAGCTCTGGGCAGTGTCCAGCAGYGACAGGGACCATCCTTTTCCATCCAAAGACAACAGACTTTGGGCACAGCTCCATTACCCAGGAGGAGTTTGAGTGGTGTGACCTCAGTGACATCTCCAACCTTCAAGCCAGGCTATCTCAGAGTATTKCACTGACAAAAAAAACCTACCCACACACCCAGACCATCCCTGACAGGCTGATCTTTTGTTGTTGTTACTGTTGTTGTTGTTTTCATTTTTATCGTTTATATTACAGATCTCTTATTAATGGATTCTCATTTACACATGTCAGAAAGTGAAAGAAATCACCTAATTACCTGCTTTCCCCATCAGTTATGGAACAGGGCTAACAATTTGTTTTCTATTCTTTTCTCTTCTTTCTTTTTATATATGATTTACCATCCTCTGTCAGCTGCAAGCTGGAAGAATCATTTTCTAATTATCAAGATTTCTCACACACCAACTTTGAATTATTCGGCTTTTTTTTCCCCTCTTAAATTAGAAAAATATTCCTTTGAAACAATGTTTCATTTTCAATTGGCTCTGAGAAAAGTCTGAATTTCTGCTTAGCTTTTAATTGATATTCACAATACATTATTAATGACAAAACCAAAAGAATATGATTAGAGCAAACAAGTAAACAACCTCATTYTTGTTATGTTCTGGCAATGTGAATAAAACTCTAAGAAACAGTGTCGCATTTTCCTCAGCTAGGCAGAAACTTTACCTTTTTATTTTGCCAAGTATGGCTTTATTTGTAAGATGAGGGAACTTTAAAAAGTGCATTTTGTTGCTGGCTTGCTGTCTGAGRATGTTAAATTATACATTTACGAGCAGGTTGGTGCTGTGATGCGACACAGCCAGAAGATAACAAGATAACCCCAAATGGGGATGAAAGTCTCCCAGAACCCTCTACTGATCCAACCAGAGTCCTGGAGAAGTTAACACCAAATATTCCACTCACTTTGGGGTGTCATTTGCCCCGCTGCAGTTATTTAATATTCTCAGAACATCTGATTTTCCATAAATCTGAGGTTTKCACCTCACCACCCTCCTGGAGTTGTTCTGCTGAGTTGRAGGCAGCAAACCCTMYCCAGACTGAGCAAATGGAGACATTTCATGGGTAAAACCWGCTGTAATTACCCATTGTAGCAGAGCTCATACATACAACAGGCTCCTTAAGCAGCTGGCTGGATGTGAATTCTTAGTAAAAAAAAAATCTGCCACCCAAATGGGCTTGTAGTGCCTCTGACAGTGAGAAATTCCATTGTGCCCAAAAGAAGAGATCAAAGATCAAAGAAATTCCACTGTGCCCAAGAGAAGAGATGCTAAGAGGCAAAGGGCACGCACTGCAAACTTCAATTTCCCTCCTGTCTGCCCTCACAAAGTGAAAATTCTGGCACCACCTCGCTCGTGCATGCTATAAAAATGCAGTGGCAGTGGCAGAAGATCCATCTGAACTGAAATTGCAGATCCCTCMCAGATCCTGGCACTGACACCACACRAGATTCAGTAACCACTGCAGCCAATCTTCACAGCAAAATCTTCCAGGAGTATCACAGGGAAAGGAGCACATCTGGAAAAGTGTGAGATAAAGAAAGGAATTTATCTAATCAGCTGCCTGGGGCAAAACATCCACGCTCAGATAAGTGATGATCAGAGTTTAACTGCCCAGCTGCATGTGAGCAGATCTGTTATTGAACACTTATGGATCATCCCCCATCTGAAGTGAATGTGGGAAGAAAGCCAGAAAGAATAAAACAGAATAAAAAAAAAAAGAGAATAAAACAGTGTCTGAGCACCCCAGAGCTCAGGGATTCAACCCAGCCCAGCTCCAACTCTGCGCGTGATTTCTGTGTTCAACACATGAGAGCAATGAGCAAATACTAGGAAGACTCTATATGCCAAAAAATACCATTTTCCTCATCTGTTAAAAAAATAGAGCAAGATCCACATCAAAGCACTGCTGGAAGAAATGATCAGAAATGAAGAAGAGGAGTAGACAAAGGCTGGGGGGAATGAGCCAGGTGTGAGCAGCCAAACACAGACACAAAGTGAAGTCGTGGTCCTCACTAAAAGATGTTATTCCAGAGGACAGGACAGTCCAAACAGCTACATTGCAATTCCAAATCATTTCAGCCATAATTTATCTCCTGAAAAAGCTTTATATTAAATAATTAAATGCAYGTCAGGAGTACAGCTCCAGTTGTAYATTTTATAATCAGTTCTGTTAAGCCAACTGTTTCAGTAATTGACTTCATACCTGGGTAAGTTCTCAAAAATGTTATTATTTTATTCTTACACATCTAATTTCAGTATTCCCAGTACATTTAACATAAAAGACAAGTTCCAGACTTGAGAAATCAGGGGAATCCAAATCTAGATGGGTACTTCTGATCAGCAAAACCTGACAGGAACCAGCAGCATCTTTTTTGGTTTTAGGAGGGCCTGGCTTGGTTGTTTTTTTTTTTTTGTTTGTTTTGTTTGGTTGCTTGTGGGTTTTTTCTTTGGTCAGTTTGGTTTAGTTTTGCATTTTAATGTGATGTGGATGCTGGGAGGTCCCAGCTTTTGGAGCATTACAGAGAATCAGCATCCCAGAACTGGGACTGCTCCCTTATCCCACTCTCAGCTGCCATGGGCTGCAACACTTTGATGCTTTTCTACCCACACCGTAAAAGATTTAACCTAATCTGTAAGAAATTAACTCAAAACACCAGCCTCTTATAAGTGAAGAGATTAATCCTGCTTTGAATTTGATCCAGCACAATGGCACACAGGCCAGCAATATTTGCAGCAGTGCATGGACTATTGAGCTACAGAGATGATTCCTCCCTCTCCCACAAATTCCACAAATTCCACAAATTCCACAAATTTTCACACCTCCAACAGCACAACAGCACCGAGTGTGTCCCACTGACCATCCTGACTTCCCATCCTCAAAGTAGCAACCAGTTTTAATTCATCACCTGTTTCTTAACCTGTTAGAAAGAGGATTGGTGAAGTGATTTTAACTGTGGAGGGTAATACCAAAACAGAGTTCAATAATATCAAACATGTTCAGCTGAGAAAGGGGAGTTGGGTTTGCATCCAGAGAGGGATTTTTTCAACAACCCGAAGAAAACTTAAGAAAATTCTGTCCTACATGAAGGGCTGAGATGTCATTACAAGAAGCCTTTTCAATAATTAGGCTACATTCAATTATCAACTGATAATTAGAGCAGTGAAGAAAAACCATGGAGACCTTGGGTTSTCTGGGAGGAGAGTACAAAAYTCTCTCAGSAGATTTGATCTCTGTGCCACAAACWGTGCTGAGGAGCCTGAAATTGCTGTGGTTGGTAATCTCTGGACAGACCCACACTTCAGCACATTGCTGTGTGCTCCAGGAATTACAGAGGTGAATCAGGAGAGGCTGAATCCAGCTGGACACAACACAGAACAGGACAAAAGTGTCAGGGATCAAACAGGAGTTTGGCTCAAGAAACAGAGCAGGAAAATTGTTGTGGGTCCAAAGCAGCCCTGACATTTTCAGGAAGCTGCAGTGTAGCTCCAGACTCTGCCCAAACCCTTCAGTCTGCAAGGCARCAGTATCTCCAGCAATATTAATAATTCATTTTAATACTGGCTCTTAACCCAAGAGTTGCTTTGAGGCAAATGTGGAGACAGGCTGAAGACAAATGGTGCTACCATCAGGCAACAGATATAGCARAAGAAAAACACACTTAATGAAGATAATCCATTCTCTGGGGGCTCCATCCACTACTGAAAAGCAGTATTTTGATTACTTCAAGCAGTTATTTTTTCTGCATTTAGCTGTTCTGATTGAGAGGCCAGCTCATCAAAAGGTGACAGGGCAGGGTAAGAGTTTAACGTTTCAAAAATTCTATTTAAAATACTACAAACAGTCTCAAAAAGACAAGAATTATACTTGTTTAAACAACTGGACTCCCTGCCACAAAGARGACTCAAGAGTTTAATACATTTTATAATATAGGACAAATAAAAAAGCCCCAAGGGCTTCCACCTATGAGTAATACAAGAACAAATTAAATTGTACAGGAAAAATAGAAAGGAATTTTCTCCTTTCTTTTCTAGTAGGCCTCTGAACCTTCCCTTTATAAAACTACCCTGGGTGACTGACAATGTGGTAAGTCCTCAGTCATGCAGACAGAAAATTTATACTTTTTGTGACAGACAAAATCAATCAGACACTGGGTGGGACACAGCACTGGCAAACTGAAAAGACCAAGAAATGGCTTTTTATTCTGAGCCTCAGCACACACCAAGGACCCCTGAGCAGCCTTTTAGAGGAGCTTCTCCAGTGCCCCAGTTAGGATTTAAATGGACCTGAAGTGCTGTGATTTGAAGGATCTCTGACCCAGTCTGGCTAAGAAGCTGYTTGTCCTGCACAGCTTTGGCACAGGAGCTCTTCTCATCTAAAGGAAACTCAGAAATCAGGTATTGATATGGCATTTCATAATAAACCTGATCTGAACCTGAAAGATGGTTTGATTGTGCTCCTAAAGCCTGATCTGCACTAAGCTCCACTGGGACAGAAATGTTTGCCTTGAGATGTTCCTGCAGATAAACTACTGAGGTTTCCAGGAAATGGAATTGTCTTCACAGCTATGAAAAATTTGGATTACACATCTCCCATCATTTTGGGCTCTTAATGCAGCTGATTAAAAGAAGATCATCTTCTGTTTCTAGATACAGTTGTATTTCTTCACTCACAGGTGCATTTTGCCAACCTAGTGACTACAAGGAAGTAATAAATACACCTCATCTCCTGTTCCTGGTGGTKCCACACTCTGTCCTGCACAAAACACTCAGCAACCACCCAACTCCTGCCAACACACTGCTTTGGATCACCACACCAAAGGACARAACTCAAAAATGTTGGTATCAGATGGCAGAGGAAATCTTTATAAGGGGAAAGAAGCYRCTTGGTTTGGTTTKYRTTTTATRGTTCGTTGGTTTGGKTCTTTTTTTAAACACGTTATGTAACAAAGCAACACATTGTGTATTTTATATGTAAATATATTTATATGTAAATGTATATGTAAATATATTTATATGTAAATATGTTTACATCACGAATTCCACTTCTTGATCTCCCAGGCCTGGGGGATCTGTAGTAAAGCAGTTTTTATACACTGTGGAATCCATGACACACACATGGAGTGAGTGAATGTGTGAGAGAACTCAGTGCTGGCAAAGACAGCAAACACAACGTTTTCTTTCAATCTGAAGTGAACATAGCCAATAACACCAAAATTACCAAACCCAGGCCCTGTGACAGCTTTTTTAGCCATATCCCCAAACTGAACATGTAGTGATTTTTTTTTTTTTGTTTTTATTCTATGCCTGGAAATTTTAATAGAAATGTTATTGTACATTTGAAAACAGCACAAACTTGAGGGATTATATCAAATCAATTCCGCTGGGATTTGTGTCCGCTCTAATCCCCTATTCAGTCTCAATCTCATTAACATACCAGGCTTAATTGGCATTTCATCCCTGCATTGTGTCTCCAAAATGAACAAGGTGTAATTATGTTAAAAAGAGCACTTCAACGGTTTTAGTTTAATTCATGTCATTCATCCGCGTCAGAATGAACGCAGATGTTCTATTGCRGGACACGGGGAGAGATGAGCAGCTTTGAAACCACACTTCTGAGCTGAAAACTTTCCCTTAAAAAAAAAAAGTTATTTAAGTGAAAACGTAAAACACAGTATTTTCTTCCTTTGTTCCAGTGGCTATACAACATTTAACTTTCAAAAGCTGGTTCTGCTTAATTTGATTTTTCATTTTCAAATGAACAGCTGTGTTTAAGTCTAAAAGCCCTTTGTTTAAGCATACAGAGCCCCAGAAAAGGTTTGAACAAAGCATCTTTCTGTAAACACTTGATTACYAGGAAAGGCCTGGCTTCCAGAGTAATCTCAGGGTGGTTTTGCTCTAGGTTCTCTTTTAAAGGAAAAAAAAAAATTGCATCACTTCTCAGATGTCAAACAACAAAAGCAACAAATGTTTTACTAATTGCATGGGCTTCTTGTAGTCCAGGTAAATAAGGGATGACAGAGGAGGATTTTTCAAATGGCCATTTTCCATCCTTTTTTCCCCTCTTCTCCAGCTGCAGACAGAAACCCACCCTAATAAAAACCACAACTCATGGGCATCAYATTTGAATTGTTCAGAAAATCAACMAYTGTAGRGTTTGGTGGTCAGAWGGGTCCTCTTAATACTGMCAGTTCCCAGACAAAGGGAATATTTGTGTAAGATATGCCATTTTCATTCATATTTGGGCTGTCAGGTAAGAGTCATTTAATRTGAATTCTTAACCAAATATTATTGGACATTAAGAAAAAGGCTCAGAGGGAAAGCCCAAGTATTTGCCCAAACCTTCCATTTCAACATTTATTTTGTTAGTGCTGTAGTTCCCATTTCATGGCTCTTGTGTGGAAGCAAATGTTTAAGTATAAATCTCTTTATTAAGATTAGTAAGTAAGCTTTCTTAAGTGATTACAGCTGGAAGTACTTTGGATATTTGAATGTACCTCCCCATTCACTTCCCATTGTATTTTCCCAACTATGACACATGAAAAATACATCATCTATTGTTTAAATTCCATAATTACCTAATTACATGGCATCAGTAAATATGAGCAAATTCAGAATAGTAGGTAAAGGAGTTATTAGGGAATTAACATTTATTATTCAGAATGCATAATAATGATGGCTGAATCAAAGGTGCATCCAATCAAAGCAGGAGCAGCACCATCTCAGTGGTGGCTCTTAATTCACACATTACAGGTGACTGGAGTGAGATATCCACACACACCCTAAGTAATTCATTCATAAACTGATTTTTTTTTATTTTTTAAAAAATCATCTAATAGGTTCTGGTCAAAATCAGCATCGTGGGAAGTCTTTAAGTAAAGCACCGACAGCATTCAGAAGAAATACTGATGTTTTTATAATAGAGTAATAGAAGTTAATGCTTCTTGATTAAAATATGACATGGATTTGGAAATCTCAATGGAAATTCCTCCAAGCAGGTACTAACACACAACACAGTGCTTTTATCATCTTAAAGGAAAAGAACATTAAATGCTATTATATCACTTTTTGTATGCAAAGCATATCAGTTCTAAGCTATTCCCTTTTAAAAAGAAATTAAACGTAACTATACATACCTCTGGGTGCAAAACTCGATACTTTTAGGATTTTTTTAATCATTATTATTGAAAATCAAGGTTAGACAGCCATTCTGTGCACCTTCTTCCTCCCCTACAATCTCTATTTACAAAAGTCATCTCCATAGCATAGAGAACAGACATTTCAAGRATAACTTTTCCTACAAGTTTTGTGAAAATAAGCAGCTGGTGAGGAGACAATTTGGAATTCACAAATTCACCCTTAATTTCTCTAGTCCCTGATCTAATTGGTTGTGTTGAACACAACAGCACACATGCTGCTATCCAAAATACTCTGTAGGAAAAGAGCAACAGGGAGAAAAGGATGGTGGTTTTTCACGCTAATGAAGAATCAACAGAAAAATTAAGCCCAATTCAGTTTAAAGAAAGCTAATTAACCAAGACAGAGAAACCCACAGGAAATTAAAGCCGTTTCATTGTTCACGAAAATGTTTGTTTGGTCATTCTGAYGAGAGCTGCTAAAAGGTCTGTTCAATATTTGAAATACTGAATCCTAGCAAGGATAAACTCCTTTTCCCAGAGGAGTGGGAGACATTCAGGTTCCATCCCCCTGTGCAGTGTAAACCCAAACACAGCCATGGTCCAGGATGCTCTGGACACAGTGTGATCTATCACTGACCATGGGATGGTTTGGGKTGGAAGRGACCTTAAAAATKATCTCCTTCCACCATCCAGGATGCTCCAAGCCCCATCCATCCTCCCTTGGACACTYCCAGGGATGGRGAGCCCAMAACCTCTCTGGGCACTTCTTTTCCTTTCTTTCCTGATGTAGACAGAAAAAGCATAAAAGCAGGAGAAGCTGATCAAGGAAAAAATTTTATCTTCAATGAAGCCAGATTTAATACTACCCAAAATGTATTCACTGATTGCCAGTMATAAAAGTCTGTTTATTCCATGCTGCTGTAACTTGGGAGCTAGAAATTATCTCTAGCAATACCATTATGTTAAGTATTCAAAACTTATAAACAACATACGACCCTCTGGGCTTGGAAACAAGTCCAAAATCTGATCTGTGTTTTTACTACAATATTGCATTTATGACCATACAGAGCAGTTTGAATATGAGCAGCTTTAAAGCCACCTGCTGTTGCAAAAGTTGTTTTCCATAATTAAATATCTTCATATCAAAGCCATCCAGGTCATCTAAAAACATGTGGTTTTCTCTCATACACATCATCAAAGTCAGCATATACTGTGAAATGAAACCATAACTAAAAGAACACCGGCAACATAATGTCACRAAAATGATTATTGCAAATCTCAAACCTCAGAAAAAGCAAAACCTTATCTTACATCACTGTCTTCATTCAAATAACAGCTGCCATAAACTTGAAATTGTCCTCAGTGCCAGTTGCATATTTTATTACCTTTGTGACTGTTTTTTTTGTCAAGGTTTAGTATCAATCCCTGGAAGTGTCCAAGGCCAGGTTGGACGGGGTTTGGAGTGAGTTGTGACAGTGGGAGGTGTCCCTGCCATGGCAGGGGTTGGCACAGGATGATCTTCAAGGTCCCTTCCAGCCCAAACCATTCTGTGATTTGTCCTGTTAAACCACATCAAGCTCTCTTGGCAAAATCCCATACATCTCCCTTCCCATAGACGGGACAAAGAGTGACAATCACAGCCCTGSGTGAAGCACGGGGGGAAAAAATACAAGGAAACAATTCCTGTGCTCTGCAGATCACTCCTGCCCTTGTCTGGAAGTTCATCAAGAAGCAAAAAGCATCAGCCAAACATCTGAAATGCCACATGCAGGTCACAGGTGCCAAGTGAACCATCCATTTTAATGAAAACTGATTCCTGGGAAAATCAAAATCCTGCTGAAAAATGAATGAACCTGCTGTAAGATTTGGGCAGGAGACTACACAAGTATGCACAGAAAGTGCACGGGAAAGTMATGCAAAGATGGGCTTCAAATAAGGGTTTTGAGCTTGCTCTTTAAATTTCTAACTCTTAAAAGTCAGCTTGTCTAGGATTCAGGGTAATGCAAATGTAAGTGCACAAAGTTTTGAACATGAAGGCTCCAAACCAGTCTGCTTCCCTGTRAAATCAAAGATGCTAAATAAAGTGGGCACAATAAATCAATGAAGAAAGGGGGGTGTAAGGAACAGAAGTATCTGAAAGCTTGCTTAGCACAGAGCAAACAGAAATGCAGAGGACTGGGAACACCAGCAGTGAAAGAAAGGAAAAAGACCAGCAGTGAAAGAAAGGAAAAAGATCAACAGTTATCTTCAGAAAACACTGAAAGCACATGAAGACAGGGGAAAACAAACAATTGTGTATAAAATGATAATTTTACCAGAGATGAGGAAAAATGCTCCTTTATCAAGGCACAGAGTACTCTCCTTGTCTCAGAGGAAGATAAACCAGAATACCACCTATGTGAGCAATCAATTTTCCAGTAACATCAGGAGGTGGAGCTGGGTATTGAACAGGCGAAAGGAAATATATGGGGAAAGTCAAAAAAAGCAAACAGAGAACCACATTCCAGCCATTTTCAACAATTAAAAGCAATCCCAGTGCAGCCCCTTACACAGGAGCTGGAACAAATCTTCCCTAAAATTTCCAGAAAGTTCCAAAATTCAGCTGGGTTTCAGGTACAACAGCAGAAAATATGAGAAGTAGGGAAAAAAAGAAAACAAGGAAGGCAGCATTAAATTATAAAGCAAAATATTTTGGCATCAGATATTTTTAGMAGAAGTTGGCAGGAGATGACATTGAAGCAAATCATAAGTAGCAGAACTGAGAGAAAATTCTACGACTAAACAGAATTTGTGTTAATACTTCCTGAGATAAAAATTCAAGGAACTGGCAGAAGCTGTTCTRTAAGTCAGTTCTTGGCTACAATTCCGTGTTTATAACTTTTAAATATTTTACTGAAGCTTTCATTATAGGTAACCAAATTAAATCAACAATAGACCAACTGTTCTGCTCAGGAAAAAACGTACCTGCAGCCACTTGGGGGTATATCAAAAGTTAAATATGTCATCGATTRTGACACAGCCATATTGGTCTTTCCCTCAACCACAGATCAGAGGATGAAATGCAGCATTCAAAACCTCAATAAATCAATTAAAAGGATATGGCAGGATCCCTACAGATCTAGAATCCAAAAGGTCCTTGCCAGGCCCTTCATTTCCACGGCAGGCATGGAAAACTGCAAAACCTCAGCTGCTGAAAGGAGAATTATTGCAGGGAATGGAAAACACTGGTGAGAATATTTAATGTACAGAGTGCATCCACGTGATAATCCCTTGGGAAGCTCGGTCAGGCCTCCCCTGGAGTCTCGAGCAGATCCTGCTGAGAGGAGCAGCAGGCTGGTGATTTATAAAGCTTTTTTTTTTTTTTTTAAATGCCATCTGTACTATGCCAGAAAAAAAATTTAAGGAATCTTTTTTAGAAATGCCACCGAGAATTGAATATAATATTTCTTTAAATTTTAATGGAACATCAAAATGTTTGGGATTCCCCCCCCTCCTCATATGGAAATTGCAGTACATTGTTGGGAAGCAGGCTTTCATGGTAGTTCTATTATTAAGCCATCATGAAAAATGTATCAAAGACAGTTCCACAAAACTAGTATTTATTTTCTCAAAAAGTAAAAACACAACACTCAAAAAAAATCCCAACCTATCAGTGTAAAACCATGCAAAAACACAATCTAACAGAACATTAACAAATAAAAMCCAAACTGGAAATGCTGTAGAAACAGAGAATCTGACAAGCTTCAATAGATGCATCCTCACAAGATAAAAAATTGCACAAATCTTAGCCCAGCTGTTGCACCATCCACYGACTTTCTGCCTGGCCATGTTCCAGGCAACTCAACAGCTGGAATGCCACGAAGGAATGCCCTCAYTCCTATATTAGAGTTTAAATATTAATTTCCAGAAGCTGCTTTTGCTGTCTGGTGTTGGGATGTCTGGGGAGAGCCATTTTACAGGTGGCATCTTCTCCTCACGTGGATCACCTCGGTGTTCTCTGGACTGCCCACGTGAAAGATGTTCCTCACTTTATGGCAATCTTGAGTCTAAAACATGATGGAGTAAGCATTGCTGTTGGGGTGTTTTTCTTAAAAACTTATAAGCCTTCACGGGTGCCAAAACCTTCCCAACATTGTGAGGCCTTCCAGATTATTCACTTTCAATCCAGGGATTTCTGGTGTGATGTCACRATGCTTCATCTCTTGTTGGGGTTAAGGAAAAGCTTTATAGGATGAGCTTCTGTTGGATCCTGGTAAATCTTTTGTTAAAGGTTTATATATTGTTAAATCTCTGTTAAAAGTTTGGGAAGGGTTTGAGCTGCAGGTCATGTCACCAGGGACCATGACCACATGGCCCTGCCTCGTGTGTCAGGCTGTGATTTGTCAAAAAAAGTCTGCAGACCCCACCAAAGCAGAGATCTGATTGGATAAGAAGGTTTATGGGTGGTGACCCTGCAGAGCAAACAGCCAATGGGTGCTCAGCCCAGGAACACTGGAAGTATAAAGAGGCGCAGCTTTTTGAGAATAAAGGATTTCTGTGAGCAGCTAAAAGAGTTCCCTGTGCTCTGTTCTTCCACTGTAATAAAATTGCATTTACTTGTAAAGACGTGAATAGTAATTGAAGCTTTGCAGGCAACCAAGGAGTATTTTCCCCCCTGGAAAGCCCAGAAGGTGYATTTAGGCAGAGGGTTGTGCTGGTAGAAGCCCCCATTTGAACAGTCTCACCCAGCACGTGGGGTGTGAARTGCTGGGGGWTGCAGTTTMAAAAGATGCAGCTGAAATTGGGAAAMTCTRTYCCCCACATTGTCACAATCTCTGACAATGCTAAAATTTTCATGGCTTTGGAGMAGAAATCATTTAATTTTAAACCAAAACAGGGATGATGGTGGTTAATCCTTTCGAGGTACAAATCACAACCAAACCAGCTGCATCCACTGGTGATGGTGAACAAAGCCAGGTACTGTGATAATGGTTTGAAATGSACGTTTTCAGGGAAGGTGTTCCCAGGAACCAAAACTAGGAACCAAAACTAGGCCATGGAAGGTTGTACCTCCACATTCCCCATCCCTGTGCTGGCAGCCCCTTGGGAGATATTAAATCTGAGACCAATCCTACATCATCCCATGTGCCCCACGATGGAGCTGGGCTGGATGAGATTTCCTGACAGCAGCAGACGCTCCCTGAGTGAGTCCATTCCCTAAACGGGGTGCTCTACCTTCACCTGATAGAATCCAAACACACTTCTGGAAGAAACCACACCTGCAGCAATTCCTCCAGCTCGCTGCCTGCATCCCAAGCAGAATTTTGGGGAAAGAGAYCCAGGGCCAGGCTGCCATGCTGGGTCTGAGGAGCTGCAGAACACAGCGCTTTGATTTCAGAGACACCTCCCACATTCTCCCACATTCGGTTTATTAATAAATCAATGGGAYTTATTTACAGAATGTATTGATGGCACCAGAGCTCCTCAATCTCCCCACACCCTCTGATCAGCRAGGGCTTTTATACCTTGTGTGTTATAAATACAGCATCTTAAAAATTAAATAAGAAGAAGCCCTTGAAAATTGTAGTGTGCTAGAAAAAGATATTTCAAGAACAGGCCATCAAGTCGAAGCTGTATGGACGCTGTTAAGAAAACAGCTCTCATTCCTTTAAGGTTTTTTTCCCTTTTTTTTCCATCAGCATTTTTGTTGGCCTCCTTTTGCCTGGGACAMAGTACCAAACTGGATTTGCCAGCACAATGAACACCCATTCCTCAGCCTGGCTGTTCTCCTTAGGCACAAACAGCCTATAATCAAAAAGAAATAATAATCATAATACAAACAGCTGGATTCATATTCCCCTCTGCAGATTGCAAACCCATGTATCTTCTGTACAAAGAGATGAACTCGGTATTTCTTACGGCTAAATGGTATTTGTGTAAAGAAAGATTGCTCCATGCTGGGCTGATGGTTTCACTTCTGTAGGGTATTATTTTGTAGTAACTCTTCTCTCACCAAACCACCTTTTCTCCTCCAGATGAGGAGAGGAAAACAGAATAACAAGGTAAACACAAATATTTCAGGCTCACGGATTTAAGGGTTAAATGCAACACCTATTTGTGCCTGTGAGATTGGGAAGAGCTGCCTTGCTACAGTGACTCTTTCAGTTTATATCAGAAATGCTCAGTGYCTGTTAATACTGCATTGACTCTGCTTCCTGAAATATTCATCCATTCTGCATTGTAGCCCCAGTTTGTAAATGACATTTGATTTTTAATTCTGCAAATTACACCAGCAGTGACTCTCATCCTATTTTCCTCAATTATGAGCAATGACTTAAAAACAAAAAGCCACRCACACCGATGGATGGCAGCTCACAGTGTCAGTTCTCATTTCCTCGGTCAGACAGAGCTCAGCCAGTCAGRCCACAGCACTAAATCCCTGCCCAAACCCTTAAAAACAAGCCTGCACCCACTGGGAATTCAGATAAACTCAGTACAAATGATTTCTTCCTCTTCTGACAGCAAGTTGTTCCTTGACTCAGCGTGAGAGAAGGTACACGAACAGCCTCCCTTCCCAACACAACCATGCTCCAGCCACATTAATTCTGTTTATTATCTGAGTTTTGATATTTTCTCTTCCTCCCTTGCACCTTTATCCCAATTAGCCTTTTCAGTTGTCAGTGTCAGGGTGGCTAATGGAGAACTCAGAACACTGAGGCATCACCAAAACGCTCAGCCAGAGTAGCAGCAGGCTGGCTGTGAACCCAAGCTGCTTGTAGGGAATGTTGGCGGTCCTTGCAGCCCCAAAAAAGACAAGGCAGCCTACATGTCCCTTCAGATAAACTCGAGCTGGTAAATTAGTGCCAAGGAATTAAGGAGCAGATCTTAAAAGTGCAACAAAACACTCGACAGGAGCAGATAAACACAGGCACAAACACTCCTGGGGTGATGTAAACAGCTTTATTTTAACTTTTTTTTGCTTACTTTCTTTACACAACAACTAAAATACATGACTATCAGCAAAGAAACCCCTGACTTTCCAGCTCAACACGTCTCCCTGTCTATTTACAAGCACTGAATTATTCATGTTGTATAAGAGCGTATACAAGAAGAGATCCATGTATGCAGGAAAACAGAGAATGTCAACTCCCAAGCATCAGAGCCTTTTCTTAGAAAACTCTGAGAGAGAGTCACAAAATGTTTAAGCCTCACAGAATTTCTGTAAAACCTCAGTGTCTAAATTACATTGATACTTAAAAATTTACCTTATGTTCACAATCTGCTCCAATGCAAATCACATTACTCTGGGCTATAGCTCAATTTCATTTTTCTAAGCGAGGAACTTTTATTGGCATTAAAGCCTCAGAGAATAAAACTTGGCCTAATTAGATTGTTCACAGCTCCTCTCCTCCAGGAGCAGCATGTGCCATACCCCACAGCCATGGGACCCTGCTGCATTTGCTGCCACTCCAAGGGAAGTTTCACTTCCAGCCCCAGTGGATCATCACCACGTTTCTGTGCATGGAGCATTTCATGGCACGTGAGCTCAGAGCTCCTTAATGGCAAAAACACCAAAGGCACGAGCCCCAGTCCTTGGCTTTTCTTCACACAGCTCTGACAGTGCTTTGTAACTCTGCAGCAGCTGTGAGATGGTCACAGAACCCCCTGAACACCCTGCCAGGAGCTCCAACAATGCCAAGACTGCACGTGGATTTTTGGGGGTGACAGGAAAAAAACCCTGAAATTGTTTTCTTGGAGGTTGCACTAGATCATCATAGATCCCTTCCAACTGAACTACTCCATTTTATTCTTTTTACAACTTTCAGACTGTTTTCTTGTAACATACCCCTCAACCAACCCTTGTCACCATTCCAGAACTATCCCCCTACAAAGCCTTTTCTTCACCATTAGTCACCCACCAGTTACCCTCCCACTTTATTAAATTCCCTCTGCTCTGCAGTCAACCTCAGTACAGCTGCACAGTCAGGATGAYAAATGCCCCAGAAAAACGCAGAAGAATCCAAGATACAATGCTTAATTCTGTTTGCTCCTTCGCCCCGAGCCACTTCCTCCTCTGACACAATATTTGATATTGGCTCCCAAACCTCGGATTTCTCCAGGCCGTGCTGGGGAGGCTCAGTTTTGCACAGCCCTGACAGGGAACTGTGGAGAGCGAGTGAGGACTGTAAAAACAAACCACATCCTGTTTATGACAGTCGGCACAAAAGAGCCATTTCCCTCCTGCTTGGCACTTCCCAACGTGTCACTTGGCATCTCCTCGCTGCCCTGCAAGGGGAGCTCATTAGAAAATTCATTTRCTGCTAAGGAATTCTCGTCCTGGAGGATTGCATTTCAAGTGGGAAGCATTGGGAAGGGATTGCATCCAGGGGGGTTGGGATGCTGGTGGAAATTGTCACTTTTCCAGGTAAAAGAAATCAGATGTTTCCAAATGGCTGCGTTTCCACACRAAAATAAATGGGTGAGGAGCTGCAGCTCTTCACTGGCTCCCATCACAGTCTCCATGGCAGATGCTGTRTGCTCCAGAGGCCGTTTCTAACTAATGGATCTTTCTAAGATGCATTTTAGGCGTATGACTGTTCATTCCTGTCCTTCTCTACTAAAATATAGATGGCATAACACAAATTCACCTCCTACAGAACCGACTATTGTTAGAATGCCCTTCCACAAACCTCAGCAGAAGCCTCTCAGAGCGAGGGGGGAAAAAACCCAGCACACATCTTGCTGTTTTCCAAACTGTTTTAGCCATAATGCCCAAAGCTGGATGGAGTTTGGCAGGTAAAAAGTTRGAATTTTCTCCTCTAACCAACTCTTTTATTCTTTTCCATCAGCTAGCATCAGCATGAAGGATGCAGACAATCAAGAATGTGATAATACAGCCCTGGGTCACACTCGACTTTGGGGTAGGAGAAAGGAGCAGCAGCACATAATCCTAATCAATCACAACAGSCCCTTCTGTACCTGTCTAAAGATCCCTTGAAAATGGGAAATAACACCAGAAAAATGCTGAAAAAAAAAAAAATTATAGCTGACAATAGAAATTTTTGAGATTGCTGGAAAATAAAATRTGAATTTGGATGGGTTTAGTTTTTTAAATATACCTTAGATGCAGATCTTTCCTACCAGGGAAGGCTTGAACACTAGCAAGGAGTGAAATTATGACATGGCATAATAGAAATAAAGGCCAAAGCCCTGAGATTAGTGCCAGCCCCACAGGAACAGGATCACCATGGTCATCCCACAGGATGGCACCACGCCAGAGGTGAGACAGCAAGGGACAGGCAGCAGCTCAGCTGACTCCACAAGGCACTGAACGAGTCATTAGACAAGGCTTGAAGCAATTCCTCTGAACAGTCATCTCTTAATAACATTTCAAAATTATCAGATGACTCTGTTGAGTCACTGCAAGTTTATCATGCAGTTCCTGTGCTAATTATTTCACTCTGGCACAAAGCAGACATGCAAAACAATGCTCTTAGTTTTGGTAAACATTCAATATTCCTTCAGCCTTATAATCATTTATCACCCTGAAGTTCCTCTTCACTAAATCCAGAAACATTATGTTTAAATTTAGGATAAACTGAGGGGTGAGGGCTGTCAGTGAAGCAGCTGAAAAGTTCCTACTCTTTAGACCTTACTGTCACATTTCACAATGTACATAAATATATTTATTTACAGCCTTTCAGGTCATCAGCAAGCAAAATCCTACAACTGGAAAAATTATGAACAAAGGCTAGAAATAATGAGTGCTTACACAAAYTAGACCTAATGAGTTTCCATAAGAAGTACCTTAAATCTCCATCAAGACAGGAAAGAAGAGAGAACCCCAAATATCACCAGCAACACTGGAGAAAATGGAGACTGCAAATCTGGCACTTTGGCAAAAGCAACTTGATAAAAATAGCCAAGTCTGGAGCAGATGAGTCTACACAGACACACCACACACACACAGAATTAAATCAAAGATTGAGAACAAACAGCAGCCAGGTCAGAAGGCRTCAGAACAGGGGAAATGGTGCAGTGGAAAGTGGAAAAAATGATTTCAGGTGGAAAGGCCAATCTGGGATCTGAAGACAGGAATATCAGATGGACAAATGAATGACACGAAGACCTGGCACATCATTAGTACCTGTTTCCTCTATGAAATAATTAAAAATAGCAGGGAGTTTGTCACAATACCCACATTTTAAGTACTGCTGCAAACTCAGAACAGTCTTTCTGAAGTTATCCTGGGCAAACAGGAGTCTGTGAAAGAGCAATTAAATCTGTTCCAGACTGGGTTCAGCTGCCTGCAGGGAGTCGACAGATCCCTCTGGTCCTGTGTCGCTACAAATAACAAATCAAGCAAGTGCCTGGCTCTACTCCCACACAGGAAGCAAATCTGTTTACAATCCTGGAACAAATAAATAAATGAAACTCAACAGTAGTTAACACCCAAAGTTTTCCTCGGTGCGTGGAATTAAGAGCAGAGGAGTGAAATGCCAATTGGAGCAGTCGTGCTCCATTAAAAGAAGAAACCRAGGGTGAGCCTGAGGTTTGTGTGCACACAGGGCATGAACAAGGAGATATCTGACATTAATAAGCACCTCTCAAAGGAAAAAGGGACACTGGTACAGCAATAATGTGCATATAACATGGGAAAAGTTTGATTGAAATTAGTTCATCACTGTAAAAAAAGGGAACTAGCACCGATCTGTTCCAGRCACTGAAGGACAGACGAACTGCAGATCTGTCTGCATTAAACACAAGGTGTTTAAAGGTGGTCACATTCTGGATCTTCAGGAGATAATGTGGTTTAATTGTTATGGAGGGAGAAATATATTTCTATCCAACTCCACTGACTTCAATTCTGCACTGCATTGATCCAATCCACGCTGGACTTGGTCTGCCAAATGCCAGCTTTTGATGCWCTTGAGCTCCTGCAATCATCCAGGGAATACACAAAGCCAGTGAGTACATACCTCCTGTATTGTTATTTTTAACCAAAAACAGAAACAGAGGCTTCATTTTATTCAAGGCCTTCACATCTGGCAAGCAAAGGTACAACCTTTGAAGGGAAAAGAAAGGAGAAATWCCAAATWGTTCCTTTTATCATAAACAACTTTTGGAACCATTTGGCAAGGAGTAAATTCTGGACTTCTTCAATCCTGTCAGAGAGATTAGAATGGGAATAAAAATAACCTGAATTAACYATATAACTATATAAAAATAACCTGAATTAACTATACAGGATTAGCAAAATCCAACAATCTCTTGGGAGTTGAGCTTCGGGCTCCGAAGAGGTGCAAACACACTCAGCTCCAAACACCAGCATAAGAAAATGTCTCTTGCACAAAAAAAGTCTCTTATGCAGCAAAAGATACAAAGCAACARCTCTCCAGAGAAGAATTGAGCCTGAATTTAGCCTGGGCTACTATTATAATCCATCACCTCCCAGCCTAAGGGAAACAGATAGCAATACAATCAATATGTCAATGGTCACTGAGCACTTGGAGAACTGTGTGACCTGGTGATGCAAAATGAATCTGTGCTGCTTGGTCAGCTTGTTTAACCTATTTAAACTCTGTCCCAGCTGTCTCATTGATAAAAGGGCTTTAGCCAGGTATGGGATTTCAACACCCAAAACAGTTAAACAACCAACAACCATCGAGCTGCACTTTCCCAGAGTCCACTCAGCATCCCTTATCATCCCTTCCTATTTTCCCCCCACCACCTATTTCTTATTTTTTTATACCTACTCGTTACAGCGTGAATGAAATTACATTTCAAACTCATTAAGATAATAACTCCTCTGCGGATTTGTTTCGCAACTGAAACAATGCAATACCTCTTGTCTCTGATGGAATCAGGGTAATAAGGAGCCAAACAGCAACAAAACCACCCCAGAGATGAAGTTTAATGTCTTTAGATCCATAATATGATATTAAAGAGAACTGGTACAGAAGAGTCAGCTGTGTGATGTACAGGGCTTTGCCTCATTTTAGWGGGAACAATTATTTTTCCAGTGAAATTGAAGGGTGATCAAGGCATGTGATGGACCCAGGATCACCTCAGGATGCTCTTGAGCAGAAAACCAGAAATGTCTCATTTTCATTGTCTTTCATGAGCCTTCAGCACTAAGAAAATCCACAATATTGAGGCACCAGCAGCTTTGGGAGAAGCAGACTCAACTCCTTTGGTCAAACAGCTTGAGCAAAACACACTCATCCTACACCCACTTTTCTGAAACAAATTAGATGTGAATAATTAGATGAGGGTAAAGAAAATCCAGCTCAGCAGTGAGAGCACYGTTTGAATGTCCGTCTTACAGCACTCCCACTGCAGTGACTCAATGGGGGAACATTTTCACACCAAAAAAAATGCTTTCATAGGTCTGCTTTCCAACAGAAAGTCAATTTAATTAGAAAACTTCTCTTCTTAGATGCAAGTGAGAAAGGTCTGCACGCATGGATCAGGGCATCATCCCATAAACAAAGGGCACAATCTGTACAGATCATATTTTACTCATGGCTCCCAAGGATTCTGTGTTTGCCCTAGGCACCACTTCAAGAAAAAACACCTTATTGCTTTGGAAGATTGATCTAATTTCATTGTTTATTACATTTCACAAATTGCTTTCCTGGGTGGAAGTGATGAATAGATTGTAGYAGGTATCCTCCTCCAGAAGTTTTCCATCAGAACATTTAGAACAAACAGAACAGCACTTTCATGGCTTCCCAAATTTGTGTTTCTCCCCCTCTTTAAAACARTAAAAGCTCACTTCAAAGATAACATTTCAATCTCCAACAGGTGAGCACAAACTCAAGAGCTACTCTGAAGCACTCCACAGCCTTTTTCTTTTCTAAACAACAAAATTGTATCTGACATTAACAAAGCCATGGATGTTATTGGYAAGACTTGGCAGAATTCAGCACATTTTTAAAGGAACTGAGTGACTTTTTTAAAAGTCAGCAGTGAAAACTGGAGGTTATTTTTGGTTTGCTGGCACTCAGCTCAGCTCGAGCTTCTCGTCACTTTGGCTCCCCATTCTGAAAAAAAGAGGTGATGGATCCCAAAAGCAGAACCAAGGTTACAGGGAAGAAACCAAAACTCTGGAATTGCCCCAGAGAAGCGAAAACAGCACAATTGATGCAAAAAAGGCAGAAGGGAAAGAGGCAACAGAAGAGAGAGTGAAAATTCCTCCACCAAATATAAATGACCAAGAGGCAGTGCAAGATTTTAATTAYTAATTTGAAGTCAAACCCACCCAATCCCAATCACAGGCCTCTCTGAAGGATCAAACCTTATTGAACATTTCCCCCTCTTGATTCTGTCCATGCATCAGTCCCTTGGTGACATTTCCAATGCTCTCACTTGGAACAGAAAACAAATGTCAAACTTCTCTGCTGCAACCACAACCTTGATATGGTGAAACCACCCATTTTCAATCCATGGATGAAATGGCCATTTAGAGCCAAAGAAAAAGGAACAGTTAAGATATGGGTTAAAGCCAAAGGAATTCAGTTCAAAAATACAGAGTAAATTGAGTCCACCCACTGCAAYAGGCTTTTGCAATTTTCTGCCGCAAAGTTCGTTATAATTAGCACAACACCAAGCATGTTAACCCTCGGAAAAATCAATGGATTCAACTTTGGAAGACACAAAGTGAAATTCTCCATACTGAAATGCCTCTCTTTAGCTCCATAGTCATTAAGAAAGAGARGGCTTAGGAAAATCAATTATGGGCTTAACCTGCTCGCTCACAGAATGCATGTCAAGAGAGAAATACAAGGGTTTTTTAACAGYTGTTACTGAGCAGGTCCCCTTCCAGACAGCCTTCTTGGACCATGTTAAATCACCTGGTACTTCTGTAATCCACAAAGCCACCCAACTAGCAAAGCTCCCTTTCCCTTGGTTGTACATTGAATTCCTCCCATACAGTAATAAATCAAATGTCCTCCCACATCACCCTCACCAGCCCTACTTTGCCCACACTTCCTCTCCCCTCCCCTCCCCACACTTTCTCTCCAAATTCTGTTACTTTTGGATGTGTGGGCTGCAGAACACACAAATACCCTTCTCCTTGCCACTGTCAAACTAAATAGAGCAAACCAGCTGTCWGTGCATTTGGCTGCAGGGAAAGCCATATCCTTGTACTTTCCTTTACACAAAACTCCCTGGATTATTTTTTTTTTGTCCCCTCTCTGGTGTGACCAAGGCAGCCAGAGGATGAGCAGAGAGGGCCAACGGACACCACAGACTCAAAACCTAACAAACCCACTCCAAAAATAAATTTTCCTTCTCGTCTTAGATAAAGAAGCTGGTCTGATACCCAAGGAAAAATCTGCCAGAATTCAATCCATTCAATGCAAATACCTCAACATCTCAGCATCTGTTTGCACAAGAAAGGTGTTAAAGCTGAAGTCTAGGACAGAAAAGTTCAATCACCCATTCTAAACATAAATTTTCAAATCCCTGTCACCTACAAAGCAACCTGGGATAGTGGGAGTGTCCCTGCCCATGGCAGGGGGTTGGAACAAGATGAGCTTTAAGGGCCCTTCCAACCCAAACCTTTCTGGGATTTTATACCAAAACTTKGATCTCCTATTATCTGGAAACAAAGGGACTGATCTCAGTGTGACATTGCAAAAGCAGATGGAGACTGTCCATGCAAATGAACCATGCCTGCTCTTGGAAGGCACTGATAGATGGATAATCCTGTTAATTGAAAAAAAGGACAGAAAAGCTTTTCACAGTTAAACGCCCCATTCAAATTCCATCATGATTAAYAGCTCAACTGTCAGGGTACCCAACAGCAGAATGTCACTTCCAGCATCTATCTGGCAGAGATTTAAAAATCAAATTTCTGTGTGAGCCCAGCCAATGGACTGAGATATGATTGTGTGAGAAACACACAAGCTGTGTCTGAACTTGTTCACACCCCAAAAACTGATGGCAGCCCTGAAATAAATCTGATCACAACGCTGTTCCTCGATAAGGTATTTCAGAGGAATAGCAGCTGCTTGGCCATGATCAAAGATTTCAGTAGAAAACACTAATCTTGGTGGGGTTTTTATTCTAAAGAACGAGTTTTTTCCAGCTCTGCTGACCAGATTATCAACCAGCCTGCACCTTGTCATGGAACATTTGATTAAGAAACCAGAACTAAACTAATATCCATAAAACTCATATTCATAATACACATCTGAAAAATGACTCTGCAAACTCTAGCCCAAGCTGAGAATACTTTGAATTCACCATTTCTGGTCTCAAAGCAACCTGACCTCCAGCCAATACAGCCTCCATCTGCCCACAAAAACTTCCTACTGCCACATCAAGGGTGATGTACCTCACTGGAAAAAGGGGCTGGAGCTTTCTACTGCCTCTCTATGTCCTTCACCAATGGATTTCATATTTCCAGAACAATCAGGCAGGAACATATTTATTGCATGTTCAGATATAAAGATTTTAAGCCAAAGAAAAATTACATTTGAAGCAGGAAGAAAAAGTTTTCTTTGTTTCCTTTCACCTAAGAAAGGTGCTAAGGAAAGGTTATTTCTAGGGAACTCCTCAGCTTATGCCATTATCTCTAGCATGGGTTCAATATTTTGGCCTCCAGTGCACTAAATTTTGCTTTTTCTTCTTATAGTTCTACCCCAGTCCAGAACTTCATGAGGCAAACTAGGCAGGGCCTCTTTAGAAATGCATGCAGATGCCCCCTTTAAAAGAACATTAAAATGCCACAAACATTAATCAGATGAAAATTACTGAACATCCTTCTCATTAAAAAGAGCTCCAAAAAAAAGGCAGACTGAAAACTTGGCCCAGCAAATACCCTTTGCCATTTTTCCCTCATACCTACAGCACACATCCATGTCTAATTAACTCAGTCTAAGCACTTTCATTCATTCCTAGCTTTTCAATATTTAACTAAACTACTCATTTTTCAATTGTCAACCCATCTAAATAACTTTGCCAGCAGCGCAGCTCATCTYTTTCATAATTATAAGAGATAGGAAGAGTCTCCTTTCATCTTCCAGTGAACATGTATTTAGCTGGTTTCCAAATACCTGCTTGCAAATTGTTATCCAGGGCTGCTTCTTGCCCCTGGCAGTCTCCTTTCTGTAATTCAGCAACATTTTAAGAATCCAGCAATGTTCTGTACAGTGGTAGAACAGCACTTATTTTAAGATGTTCAAATTGTTTCCTGATGCCGATAAAAGTGATTCTTCAGCCTTTCAAGCCACTGCTACATCTCAGCAGAGTTCTTTTAAATCACTGAACACAGGAACACCTAAAATGTTTTCCCTTCATTTGGATGTAGAGCCAGAGTATCCTTCCAGTGGGCTCCCTACTAMCAACTGGTTTAAAATTCTAGAATAYACACTCCRTTTATTAASTAGCCTAAATGWTCTGCAGCCTTTTGAGGCTGGGTGAACTATTATTGYTCAGCCAGAACTTGTTCTGCCTTCCATTTCCAATCACCTTCAAGCTTAAATTTCACTTAACACACTCATTTCCACTTCTAATGTGGCCAGATCAAGGCAGCATATGGATATAGTGGTATTAATAAAAACAGAGGCACTCTGCTCTAATAGTGTGATCAACTAATCAAGCAAAAACTCRTAAAGCCACCATAATGAAACATTATAACAGMTTTATAAAAGACAGCAGCCCATCTWTCAGCATTTGACAGCACTGAGAAAAACTAATTACTAATAACACATCACACCAAACAAAACAACATATTTTGTTTAGTTCACTGRAAAAGGGTTTACAGCTCTTGGCCAGTGTCTTTCTCCTGTCAACACATCGAGTCATTTGTTAGCTATTAACTCTCCTGTGTGCTCACCCTTAATGCTGGATTTCTTATCTTACAAACCCTATTGACACAAAATCTCTCTCCACTTTGTACTGAGTCTGTCTTCCACTTCTGCCCGATTAACTCGTGTCAATACAGCAAAGGGAGCAAAAGAAAGCAGCAAAGTCAATACTCATCCATCACATCTCTGTGCAGCTGCTGCAGGGAGAGGAACACACAACCAAGGAAGTGGCTGCACGGGGCAGAAATTCATGTCAAAAATTTCATGTCAAATTTCTGTGTGGGCCCAATTTTCTGTGTGGAGCACCCCAAATATTCAGAGCAAAGACCACAGGCTGAAGCAGATGATGCTTTGTCTCTACTTTTGCAAATGGAAATGGCTCACAAGACGTGCTGTCCTGGTTTTAGGGAAATTACAAGCTGTGGTGGGATTTGCCATAGTCCCACTTCTTCCCTATGCTTTTTCTGCCCTTTCTGCAATTGCATTTCTCCAGCTAAATCACAAAGTACCCCTGGGAATAAAGGAAGGCATCATCACTGAACACTTAACTGGACAGGATGATCTCCTTTCTCCGCCAATCCCTGCAACAATAGGAGCAGCAGAGATCTGAATTCAGAACAAARAAGAAAGCATTTATCAGACAGAATAGCAGAGATTAAAGCATTTCTCCCTCTGATTGAATGACCACAGTATCACATTCCCTCTGCTCCTGCTGCTGCAGAGGAAGTGATTGAGCTCTGGCACAGGGGCCTTGCTGAGTGAGGAAGGGGGCAAATCCTCTCACCAGAATTTTAATCTCTTGCTCCTGGAACCAGGAAATCATTACCCAATGCAGCAGAGAAATGAATGCTACATCACGTCCAGCGGTCTCCCTGCTGGCAATTTCTACGTGAGAGAGTTTATTTCAAAGAGACTGGAGAAGGTATTGCAGACCTTTAAGTTACATGGGACCCATGAAGGGCTGAAAGAACTAAGAGACAAAAAGAAAGAAATGAAAACGAGAAAAAAATGAAATTGTGAACGTAATTTAAAGACAGATGGAAAGAGCCTGAGTGAAATCTGTGACTTCCACCGTGGAGCAGTAAAACACATTAACTCATCTTGCCAAAATACATGCTGCAAAAGATATTATTTTAGTACCTTTTACACACTCCYGGGCTTCGCTCAATTGAGGTCTCTCAATTTCCAAGCCTCATTTCTCCTTTCCAGTGGACAATGTTGGAGGTGCCAGGAAGAGAAAAAGGTAAGATTCCAAATGCTGGATTAATTCCCATTTGAAAAGCCTTGTGCCTCCTCTCCAATCCATCCATGCTGAGCAGAGCCCACCTTGCACAGAGATGGAATTTCTGGCTGGGGCAGTGACTGCTGCCCAAAAAGGGTGTGGAGTGTCCCTCACTGCCCAAAAAGGGTGTGGAGTGTCCCTCACTGTCCAAAAAGGCTGTGGAGTGTCCCTCACTGCCCAAAAAGGGTGTGGAGTGTCCCTCACTGGGGATATTCCCATCTGCACCCAACCCTGTGCCCTGTGCTGGCCCTGCCTGAGGACGGAGGTGGCACCAGATGACCCCACTGTGGTCCCTTCCAACCCTGAACCATTCTGTGATTTAAAAACAAACAAATAAACAAACAAAAAGGGCAAGTTTTTGCAACAGAAAAAAAATTGAGGTTGTAAAGAGCAGCAAATTTGGCACCATTCCCTTCCCACTGTCTTCCAAATAAGAGTTAAAGTTTGCTACAAGAAATCAAATTCAACACAATGCAAAATTTACACAGGAATGCCCAAGTCAAGGCTTTCTAATTTCCTTTTGATTTTTTTCCTTCTGTAGAAATCAAGCAGTGGGAAAAATAATGCAGATTTTTTTTTTTTAAAAAAAGGAAAAGGTTAGCTATCCAGACATTTGCTAAGAGGCAGACAAAGCTAATGAGTGATGGGATACCTGCTTTGCATGCTCCAAAATAAATCTGCACTGGCTCCCTGAATGATTAAATGGATGCTATAAAGGAATTATTAAAATAAATTTATTTAATGTGGTTCTGTGTCCAAGCTCTCTGGCCATTAGATCATTTGCACAAACAAAAAGCAGACTGATTTATCACAGCCATTACTGCCAGCCTGTAAAGCTGAGCACGTTTCATTGAGGTTTCAGGTTAGTGGGCAGAGGACTCCATGTGCCAACTGTGCCTCACATGGACATCATGTTCTGCTTTTGTGACATCTGAGACAAACAGGGCTCATAATTCTGATGGATTAAGGGGCTTTCAGTTTGTTTATTTTCAAATGGAAGCAGCAAAACAAATGGTCCCTGCTCCAATATGGCATAAAGGATCCCAGCTCAGCCTCTGCCCCCTCTGTGGCTCCCAGGCTGTGCTGAATGGGAAGGGTGGGTAAAACACCTGAGAGATGAGTTCAGGACCTATCTGGAGCTGTCACTTGAAGAAATCATCATCAACATTTCACAGGAACATTTACCAGCTGTTAAGGCATGATGAAATCAGAACAGACAAAACCACGGGCATCAGTTCTCYGACAGTTTTAATGTCAAAAGGTATTAAATGAAGCTGTGACCCATGTGGGGATCAGACACCAGCCTGGCCACTCTCTGAAGGAAAATTCAGAGCCAAATGCTGCTCAACAGTTAAGAAATGTCAAACACATCAATGGAACCACCCTCCAGTGACCGCCTACCTTCCCACACTATTTTAGCTTTTAAATGCAGCAGGAGTAATTAACCTCCTGCAAGCAGATGTATGAAATCATAAAGACTTATGGGTGGCAGATAGAATAATTGCAATTTACAGATAAACCAGAGCTGCTCCTCAGCAGTCAGCTAGGAAGGGTCTCAGCTACACCATATTGTACATATATATATTAAAAAAAAAAAATATATATATATACAGCTACACAGTGTACAGAACTCACTGAACCTTTTCATGAAAAGGCAAGAGCCAGCCTCCCTCTCCTCCTCACATTTGGATCAATGCCTCAAAGCGTAAACCAGCTCCTCAGATGAAAGGAAAAGGAGGAATTTTTTAACAATGAAATTCATTCTCAGCTGTGACAGGTTGGGGTTTTTTATTTCTGCACTGGCTTCACAAAGCAGATGATCCTGGAGTTGCAGTTTCAGCCTTCCAGTGACTTGCAAGCATCCTCCCTGAACTAAATGCATCACTGCAGTGGACACCACCACTCGTTTCTTAATTTTTATGACCCACTATATTAAAACCAGTTTAAATGYAATAAAGTCTGCAACATTTACAGCTACAAAATATGGGAGGGCCATAAAATTAGCCAAGCATAAAGGTAAGGGAGTCTTCAGCATCCTCTGCTCACTTTCCAGCGACAATATACACAGAATTGGCATTGGACTACAAAATCAAAAGGAATTTAAATCAAATTAAAATTCTAAAAACCTTTTCTCCTGCCTGCTAGGGGCTCAAGGGACATTAACACACACAGACTCACTCTTCTGCATTGTTTCCTCAAGTTTTCATTCTCACTTTCTAAAATTTGTTTATCAAAGTGGTGCTGTGAAATATTGATGGTTTCCCCTCCTACGTGGCTTTGCTCAGCTGCAGCTGGTTGGCAGTAATGGCATTCTTTTCCTCTTCACTTCACACTCCACCCCTTTTCTCCAGAAGATGGGAGTTAGAASAGATAATTCTTACAATCATAGAATATCCTGAGTTGGAAGGGACTGACAGGGATGGAGTGCAACCCCTGTGCCTGCCCAGACCCCCCAAAAATCCCATCCTGTGCATCCCTGGCAGCGCTGTCCAAATGTTGATGGAGCTCTGGCAGATTTGGGGCTGTCACCATTCCCTGGGGAGCCTGGGCAGTGCCAGCAGCCTCTGGGGACAGCAGAACCTTTCCAGGTCTCCAACATAATCCTGCCCYGGCCCAGCTCCAGCCCTTCACAGGGAGCAGAGATCAGAGCTGCCCCTGGAGAGGAGATGCAGCCCCGATGAGTGTCCCCTCAGTTCCTCCAGCTGAACAAACCAGGAGACCTCAGCCAGTCCCTGCATGACTCCTCCTCCAGCCCTTTAACCATCCTCACAGGTTGCTCTCTATTTCTTCCTCTTGTCTCCTCTCTCAGTCACTCACACACACCTTTAAAATATGTCCTGCAAACCAGCAAATCCACACCGGAGCAAAACTTGGGACTGTCACAACAAATCCCTGCTACARCACCAAAACAAAGCCATCCCACAASTCTTCCCACCTCTCTGTCYCTCCATGGGCTGYACAGGAATTCTCTGCAGAGTGATCTATTCCAGGACCATGAATACTGCCAGCTTCCTCTCCTCCTTAGGAGGGTTYCCACTGTTTTCTTTTTAGGATTCTATTTGATGAATGGGATGGAAAGCTTGAAGCAAAACAAAATGTACCTGCTTTATTTCCTGTTTATATTTAGAAGAATTCAACAAAATCTGTTTGGGGCATAGGCAAAAGCTTTAGGRTTTGCAAGTGACTGAATGTTGAGAAAGCCCTGCACAGAGACGTGCTCTGGTAAATTCTGTCATAAGGTTTGTTAACTCCCAAGCCAGAGGGCACATTGCTGACTTGCTGAACATTACACACAAGTCCCGGGTCAAAATCAGAGCCCAGAATAAAAYTGCTTCCAAAGGTCCACTGAGTTTTGAATGTTTCTGCAGCCCTGTCTTACAGAGGTSTCTCAAAATCCAGCCTCTCCCTCACCCTCTTTACCTGAAGCAGCTTTAACACATTAAAAAGCACCACATCATTGACCACGAGAGGAACAGATATCCCTSTACACACTTGAGAAGAACATAAATAACATTTACTGTGCTTCAGAGAGGCTCCAGTCCAGGTCAGGTGTGAAAACACAGCAGACACACATTGCTTATACCATCAGCCTCCTTCTACAAAAAGCATTTTTACAAGTCCTGGATCATCTCTGCTGCAGGACTTTCTGCTGGTCCCAAATTTCCTGCACTTGAGCCTCTCCTGACTCAGTGATGAGTACCCAGTGGCATAAATCCCAGTATGGGAATATGTATATGGTTCTGTATTGGTAACAGAATGCAGAATTGTACCAATCCTCATGGATTTCATATCCAAGCCTTTCTTTCAAGTTTCAAGAATGTGCTTTGATATCTTGCAGCAGAGACAAAGATGTTGGTCACCTTCTTTGAAGGAAGGTAACTAGAGAAGGAACTTACTCTTGAAAAGTGCTGTGATAAAAAAAGAATTAGAAWTTAGCCTGAGTGATCAAACAGGGAACCATCTACACTGAGCCCTTGGCTTGATTCACTGCTTTAAGGACAAGAGGAACTTCYTCAAAGTCTGCACACGTTAACAAAAGATGCCACTCACTTTATTTTTAAAACATCAAAACCAATGAAGGCTGAGGCTGCCTGACCAGGACTGCTGGGTTTGCAGGGAGAAGGACACAGGAACTTCTGTCAGCCTCAATGACAGCTCCATTATCCACAGTGACTCTGCTCTCTCCTGTTCAGTTCTCATCCAGGAATGAGACACCAGTCTCCAGAGGATGGGAAATGWGAAACTACTAAAACTTCATCTGCTCTCCTGTGTTCAGTTCAAGACCTTCAGCATTCATTCAGGGAAGATGTGAAGTAGTTACTTGAACACGAAATTTTAAAATCCAAATTAAAAGCTTGCAAAAAGTGAGGAATTCCTGCCTTATATGTGGCACATACATTTGAAACAAAGCTCACAGTTCACCATCCATCAGTTTGCCACTGAGCCACAAATTTCCCAAGGGAGTCAGAATGAATTTAGAGTCTCCTCTGCCTTTAAGTATTAATGAATATTTCTTCTGTAAGCTCAAGAATGTCCCCCATCCTTGTTTACTCACAGAGCCCTCTCCTCTGAGCAGCAGCTTGGTGAGATGGCACAGCCTGGGTGCTCTTCTTCACCAGGAAAAGCTCTCTCTGCAGTTCAGAACATTCACATCCTTCTGAAAAAGGGCACATTCTCCACCCAGCAGACCTGCATTCTGGTTTGAGGAGATGACTGGAATGCAATTTCTCTTGGCATAAAGGAATTTCCTTGGAGGCATCAGCAATCCATGCAAATGAAAGGTTTCCAAAAGGTCACTGGCGATATAAAATGTAATTAGCTTAAAAACAACAAGTATTTTTAGGCACTACTCTGCCCCAGGTTATCTTACTGTTACTTGTTTTTTTGTAATCAATCACTGTTATTATCAGTATTTTTTCCCCACTTTTGGATGCAATCAGGAAAGAAAAGATCTGACAAACACACTGTTGAAAGACATCATATTACTCTCAAATAGGTGGGTTAGAGACTTGCCACCCATGGCTGTGCACAAACTACACATCATGATTCAAGGTAACACAGCAGCAGGTGCACTTTTATTAACAGCACACAATTAAAAAAAAACCTAAACAAGTTAATTATGCTGCTATTAAGTCCAAACAGTCACTCAAAATTGACAAAAAAGATTTTGCCATGAGAACCAACATCCCACTTGGTATTTGTACCTGGCCTTTCCAGAGCCAGCAGAGCCCACAGCACTTGCAGAAGGGTTCAGGGAACAATGTTTTGATCCTAGGAAATGTTTGAACAAACAAAGCAAAACTCATTCAGCAGTCACTGCTTTGGCAGCTCAGACTTGCTGCTGCACCCGAGTGCCCAGAGGAGATAAGTCAAACAACRGAGCAAAATTATTTTATTGACAGTTTAGGAAATAATATTTTTGGCTAATATAAAATTGAAGTTCTGGTCCCTTAACTGCAAGGCTGACACGCCAGTGCTGAGTCAGTGAAGCACAGGATTTGCTGGGATGTGGCTCCAACAAAAACACAACACACACTGTTTGCTTTTGAGTTACTTCTGTAAGGAGAAGAAAGTTCATTCTAGATTGTCTGATCCAGTATCCAATTCTGGATCCAATTATTCCTATTCTGCTAGCAGAACTGGCCAGTCTGTGTCTCATGGGTGCTAGCAGCCCTTTCATCTCCTCTAATACCTGTCCCAAGAGTGCCCACCACCTCTTCTCTCAAACTGTCCAATTGATTAATCAAGTTAAACTCCAGCAATTGTTCTCAGCTCGAAGGCTTTTGCTCCTCCATCAGATGTGAGCTCTGGCTCAGTGCCCACGTGTGTGTCTGCTGCTAATCCTATCAGAGGCTCTAATAAAAGGTATTACTCCTCCTTACAAACCTGGCTCTGCTGATTCTCCTGTGATTCATCAAAATGCACTCTGGATTCAACAAGCTCCCACTCTCACACCAGAGRGAGATTTGCAGAATGAAAAAAAGAGTCAGAGTTCACTCAGGGAGTTGGGAGAGTGACCCAGGCAGACAGCCCTGGTACAATTCTGTCCCTGGTAGAGCAGATTCGAGGATAGGGGATGGAAGCAGCCCTTCTCCATGCTCCTCACTGCAAGAGAATGAGCTACAAAGTGACTTCAGTCCAACTCTGGAAGTAGATAAAGAGGTCTCAACATAAATGATGCATTTGGTTTACAAAGGTCAATTAATGTATTGYCTCATAACAATTTTTAGTCCAACACACGGTGCAAAAAGAGGATTTTTCATTAGGATAATCCATGGAAATGTGCTGCTTTGTCAGTAGAGTCCCATTAAATAAAACCTCACAGCTTTTTCTTAAAGCATACGCTCTATTTTATTAGTTGTAGATGCTTTGGACTCTATGTACTGCAACTGCCATAGGCTAGATCTGATAATCTCTTATTTGWACAGTCAGAAAGGGACACATTTTGGTTTATTTCCATAAATATTTCAAAAGCTTTCTCTGGCTGAGAAACACAGAGCCTCTTGAGTAGTTATTCCAGTCATAAGAATTTGATTGTTGTTGCTTGAATAAAAGGAAAGCTCGGGGAGTTTGTTGTGGGGGTTTTGATGGGCTTTTTTTTTTGGCGTGTGTTTTTTTGTTGCTGATTTCCATCTCTTAACACTGAGAACATATTTTAAAAGTTATGAATATGGACATTGTTTTAAATATTGAAAATATGTAAAAACAGCCCATACATAAAATATGACAAGGAAATTACATTTTGCTGGAACACCGTTCTAAACTCTAACAAAGCACCATGCCCCAACCTTCTCTCTGACCACACACCCAGCCCCAAAGGGACCCTGAATGTGTGATTCCATCACAGTTTAAAAAAACAAAAACAAGTCACCAGCAACAAAATATCTGGATCAGTWGCCATCCACCCCTTCTGAACCCATCTCTATCCCCTCTCCTTCCWAAGGAGAGACATTCCTGCAACAGAACAACTGCAATGGGAATGGTCAGCGCTTCTTCTGAACCATAGGGCATGGCTGAGCCACAACTGCCTGAAAAGTCACCAAATAGTCTTTCACAGAGACACAGAGAGGAACTGACTGTAAACACATTTCCCTTCTGTGATGCCCATGCAAGAACTAAGCAAATGGTCAAAGTTCGGGATTTTAAACAACAACAAAATTTTTCTTTTGCAATACATTTCCTTCAAGAAGAAATCTCGTGGACAAAGCTGGAGAAAGGAGGAAGCACCAGAAACGCACAAAGATCTTTCCAGTATCTACCATAGGACTTTAGCAGCAACATTTCCTAAGAAGGCCTTGCCTTGACTCCTCCAAACCAAATTCTCCTTCCTTACCCAGATGCTYCAAAAGTATCTGATCCTTCTCCAAAAGCTGCACCAGAGGCTGCAAAAGGCACAGCTGGACCAGGCAGATCCCAAGAGCTGGAGCACCTCTCCTATAAAGACAGGCTGAGAGAGTTGGGGATCTTCACCCTGGAGGAGAGAAGGCTCTGGGGAGACCTTATTGTGGCCCTCAGGTGCCTAAAGGGGCTTATAAAAAGGAGAGAGAGGGAATTTCATACAAGCAGGAAGTGTAAAACCAGGGACAATGGTTTTAAACTAACAGAGGGCAGGTTTAGATCAAAAGGAAGAAATTCTTTACTCAGAGGGTGCTAAAGCACTGGAACAGAGGGGGCAATAATTTTTAAAATTTATGTGTTTGAGGCCAGGCTGGATGGGATGGGAGTGTCATCCCTGCCTGTRGCAGTGAGTTGGAAGCAGAAAATTTTTRAAGTCCCTTCCAACCCAAACCACTCATCGAATCCGTGATTGGAGCTCTCCGCAGGACGAGCTTCTCAACCAGGCACATTCACATCAAGATGTTCTCCAGCTTCTTCTTCTCTTCCCTTTCGCTTGTACCATTTTTTAGCTAATTGGCTCCAGAATTTATAACGCTGGTGACAGCAGCCTGGCTGARGCAGGCAGAGSAGGAGGAGGAGGGGAGGGAAGGCAGACCAGTGCCAAGGCTGCCGGCACCATCTCCCGTCCTCGGCGAGTTACTGCAAACACCAGCGATGCTCCCTCGCTCACCCAGGGGATCTCATCCTTACAAACAGCACCAGACAACTTCAGAGGTTTTTATGCAGACTCCAGAAAAAGCAGGAATCCAAATAGGAAGTGCAGCTAAAACCACCGAGYTTGAAAAGGAGAAAATTAAGCAGCCGATGGGGCGGGGAAGGGGGGGAATGCAATTACAGCAGAAAAAAAAAACTGTGTTTCACCATTAGCATCGCACAATAAGAAGGTTTGTCAGGCACCGGTTTAGCCTACACATGTTCACATCCGTCAGCATTTCCATGATAAATCCTAATTTTCGCCATTGTTGATCACATTGAACTAAAACTTGGTATGCAAGTTTTTAGCACAGATGCTCAAATAAATTATGCACATTAGTCATTTAACTTTCAGAGCAGCAAGAGAAAGCTGCTTTTTGGGAGGGGGTTGACTGCAATTTATGACAAGTTTTTTTTTTTTTTGCCTTACACAGCTAAAAAAGACAAGCAAGCTCACTTTTTGAATAAACTTTCCGAGCAGTATTTCTTTTGTATAGATGATAAAACTTTGACAGCAGGGGAATATTTATAACTAATTAAAAATGCCTTACCACCACCACCAGTGATATACTTTCAGTATTTTGCTCTATGCATTCACGTGTGCTTACAAGCAGCCACAAAGAATATTAAGCACAYAATGAAAATAGCAATAAGAGCAGCCTGAAGGCAGCAGGCAGTAGAGATGATGCGATGCAGATGAGAAATTGTTCAAGAAGCAGTTAGTTATGGAGCTGAACAAAGTGTACATGCAGATATGATCAACTGATTGAGACATCCCAGGCCAGACAATCTATTTTTCAGCTATGACTATATTCTATGCAGTGTTTGAACTCACACCACTTCACAGCAGGTTAGAAAAATCCTATAGAATTCAGCTTTTCATTGGTAAAATGTCTCAGTTTATTCTGGTTGTCCTCATCAATCTGCTCAAAATAAACAGCATCAACAGTACCCTAAAGTGCTTTGGAAAAATCCATAGTCTTCGAAACTCCTGTTATTACAGCAGCTACAGTAGGTGTTCGGGTAAATGAGTATAAAAAGACACAAAATTCATTCTGCATTCTGCCACCAATCTTCCTCTGGCTYCCCATGACTGCTCAGGAAAGCTGTATTGCAGTTCTAGCATTACAAATTAATAGACAAAACTGTTAAACAAATCCTTGTTTGGCTGTTGATGTCTTCCACTGAAGCACAGTTTAGGAGCTATGGTCAGTACCATCGTTCTAACATATTATATGGGTAGAAAAAGATGTGTACTTGGRGGAGAAAGGCACAAAAATTTTTAACAGGTGAGGCTAGATAGGAATGAATGTGTTTTACTTGCCTTAAAAACAGCGAGGTGCAGAGTGGGCAGCACATGTGAGCAGAGATGTTTGGTTTCATTCACGAGGTGAGTATGAAATAATTCGAGTCTCTGAATGAAGTGACTCAGCACCCAGAAAAAACACCCCAGAAAAACACCCCAGAAACCAAGCCCAGACGTTTTGGGGTCCTTTCATCTGCCTCACCCATGGAACCATCCTGGTGACTTCAGCACAGATTGCAGAGATATCACCAAACTGACAGGCCCTACTCTTCCCAACTCCCATCCCATTTTTCAAGGCATACTGCCACGCTGCAGAAGCAATAAAAGACAAATCCCTAAGAACTGGAAATCTTAAAGCACTACAGTTCCCAGAGCTCTGTACAAAGCTTGGCAGCAGGCTGAATATATRGTTTTACATAATACTACTGGTTTCAAAGTAGAGTATTTCTGTACTGCTGCCTACTGCACAGCTGAGATTACAATTCCTCCCTTTGTATTCATRTCACAAATACAACATGGATGTGGGRMACTCTGCCCATCAGCCTCCTGTAAATCATTAATTTGATCATAGCATCCCTCTGCTAAGAAGGAAAGAATAAGAATAATGAAAATAGCTAATAAGTCTTGACTTCTAATTACTTCRATAATTCTAAATATTCATCCTGGTTTCTGGGAACTCTGGGCTAGTATTCAGATACATCCATTTCACCGAGAATTTTTAGGAATTTTAATCTCRCAGAAGTGGAAGATTTATAATGTAGATATGAGTCATGCCCAGGAGAAATGCAAGGCAGATTTCTCCTTGCCCAACTTTCAAAGTGTAGCTCCCAAACACGCTACCAAGAACAGCCTGTGCTTCCTATCGAATTAACTGGATATTTTTACCCATTTTTCTGGTCAATAATGCCCACTGCTACCACGGGAATGCTGAATCAGCATCTCCAGATGAGCACTAACAAATAGAAGCCATTGTTCATCCCAGTAATAACGAGATGCACAAACATTGGGGATGTTGGTAGGAACAGCCAGGGTCAATCACCACCCTGCAACAAGAACAACTATTAAGGACAGAGTTAAAAAGCTTCTAMAATTTTTTAAAAAATCATTAGAAGTGATCAGAGCACTGAACAGAGTGCTCTCACAGATTATTCTTGAATGTTTTCCCAGAAGCACAGTCAAATAAAAGGTAAGGAAGCAAGTACTAATATTTGYACTGGTTTTGCACTCTACAGTCTCTACAGAGCTCCAGGCTGAGCAGATGGTATCATTAGAGCTTTGTCTACCCCTCTAGGCTGCTTTTTCAGGCTTTTTCTACTTTTTTTTTTTTCTTCTTTTTAACAGAGAGAATAGTTCCAAGAGTTTGAGAACCAAAGTTGCCTGGTTTCCTATGGATTTTTTTCTCTACTACTAACTCAAGCAGGTTTCTTTTTCTCACTGACTCAAGCAGGTTTCTTTTTCTCCCACCAAAATGACATCAAAGATGAAAAGCATGGAAACAGTGCCAACAAGATTACCATGGTACTCTGGAATGCCAGAAACCTTTGGAAAGCATGGTGTGGCAAAGATGATGGATTGTGGTGCTGCCTGGGTGTCAGGACAGAGCTCCCCCAGTGCTGGGCTCCCTGATCTCTAATGGAGATTTCCCCAAAAATGGGACATTCCCAAGGGTTGGCTTGCAGGGCTCTGATCCCTAACAAAACCTCAGGATGTCCCTCCTGGATGTGGAGATCTGAATTCCTTAAACTTGCTGGAATTCATGATTTTCAAGACCTCCACCATCTGCCAAGCTTGACAGAACACAACTTGCGAGTTCAAAAGTGTAGGGTAGGCACAGACAAATCTCATCTACATACACACACAAAGCACAGTAATAAGCCTCACTTCCTCAGGAAATCAGACTAAAAATGGCACAATCATGAAAAGCAAAGGTCTGGGCAAAATCCCATGTTTTTCAAATTGGAAGCATAAGTCAATGTCTTGGCTAAATAATTTTTTGCCTTCTTATTTTCTACTAACTATATAATAGAAAAAAAAAATAGGAAAACTTTGTATCTACCTAATTAGAGTCATGAATAACCAGATGTTGCTCCAGCAGCTGATTATATGAATATGTAGAATGGTCACTTAATGAGACACTGTCGAGTACCTTCTGGTTTAGGAGTGCAGCAAAGATCTTTTTTGGAGGAAAGAAAAAGCAGCACCTACGGTCATTTCTTCATCACCTCACTCTGTGAAATGAATGCAGAACCTGCCAGCAGTTAATATTGCCCTGAAGCACTGTGAATAAATGTTTGCCTGGTATTAGGTACACAGACACTCCACATATAAATCAAGGTGCAATGTGCCATATAGATGAACAAAGGAAGAAAAAAAAAAACCCTGCCTAGTTCTATATTAGACATTAAGTGCTTCTTTTGATCACAAAATAACTCATAAAGMCTATTAAAGAGCCAGCACTTCTCTCTCTGTCAGATAAAAGACACTTCACAGTAATTAAACTTCTGTCCAACTTTCCCAAAGATTAGGGGAAGAAGTCTGACAGGCTCTATTTGTTTTTGTGACTGACACTCATCGGGACATCCAAGGAAAAAGAGAGGTTGGGCACTAGATTTACAACACTTGTGAGCTAACAGCACTTACAAAGATGGACAGTTCTGGGCTTATCATCACTCATTCATTTTTTCTTTGTATTAAAATAAAAAAAAAAAAAATCACTGCTGCCCAACCCCAAAGCATTTTCTGTTCAGTTTGCAATCTACATTTCCTGGTCTTCAATAGTTTGGGGTTTTAGTTCATTTTAAGCAACAACACACACAGCAGGTTTTTTTGTAAATCAGCCTTACATGATTTATATGAATAAAGGTGGTAAACAACCATGTCCCTTAACAGAACTCCGTGASCACTTGCAGCAGGAAAATCCTTTTCCAAACCCATTCTCTGTGTCCCTTTTCCCATCTGAAACAATATGTCAGAGCACATGGCTGCGTTTGTGACACGAGGTGATGGCAATGAGCCATCAGCTCCGTGATCTCAGCACCAGAACCAAGGATTTACTGCTCTTCCATTCTCCTTTGTGTCCTTCATCCTGCCCAGAGCCAACTCCACCTATGTGTTTCCTCCTATTTGACTTTCCACAGAACATCTCAAGGTCCAAAGGCAATATTGCACTGAGACCAYAGAGCAAAAGTAGAAATGGGAGGGAGCACAAGCAAACATTTTCATGCCTGTCTTTCAGCAGAGCAGCAAAGCTCATGGCCTGTCTTTCAGCCAGAAAGCAGCATCATTCCTTCACATGAGCCATCTCACAGGACAACATCTCAAATTCTAAAATAATTTGCCAGGATTGTTTTAGGAAATCTCTCCAGAGAATCCAAATATGCAGGTAGGAAGCAGGCACAATAAATATGCATCTTTTCACACTAAAGAAGAAGTGTAACTGCTACATCATTTCTCCATAAGACAAATCTTATGAACCACTTGGCTGGCTTTCCATATTCCAAACTACAACCACAACACACATTTCAGTGCACCACACCTACAGCATTCAAGGGGAAAATATCTGAGAAAAATGGCCTTTAACGAATGGTGGCTGCTTGGGTAAACTGACCCATAATTAAACACCTTCCTTTCATCACCTTTTCCTAAACAGAAGAGCAGCTCCACTCCTTGCTATCCAAGTGGCCCTGAGCAATCCTCTTTGGAGCTTTTGAACCGTTGGATTGTTATCTTTGCTCTGCAGTTAAAAAGCTCCACGACACTTCCTGCTGCTGCTGCTGCAAGTATAATTTACTCTATTTATACRACTTCTAGCAACACACTCCAAAGCAGCACTGAGAGTCCATCACGCACGATTAATGGCACTTTCAGCTCCATTACTCAGCCATCCTGAAGGTGCCAAGAGCAGTGAGCTGCTGCTCATGGGCTCAGTGCTAAAGTGACCCTCTCCTCCTGCCCCATGCTGGGGAGGTTTTTTCTCCCCTTAGCAAAAATAGCACAACTCAAACACGTAAACAATCGCCGTTGAAAGAAATTGATTTCAACCTACTGCTCAGGAAATTCAGTCCTGTGGCTCTGTGTCTGAAAGCATCCAAAGTGAGTGATGGAGCAAATAGGAGATGCATCATCATTTGATYTCTGGGAGGCCTGGAGATGCTGGCATCTGCACAAAACACAGATTGCAGGGCAGATCCCCACACAGGGAAACACCACAGCAAAGGTGGGTTTGTARTGATGTGCCCTCTTGGTGCTGGGATCATCTCCATGGCCTTTTAACTACACAAACACTGGTTCTAAAAAACACTCAGAACGAAAAATGACATAGCATGATTTTTTTCTGTTTAGAGAACCTATTTGGAAAAGGTTTCCCAGTGTTTTTATCAACCATAAATCCCAATTCTAGATCAACTACAGGACAGTGGAAGCAGAAATAGCAGCAGGCAAGTGACTCCCAGTGACTGAGGAGGGTGGAAAGATGGCATCACTGGGAATAAAAACCCAGATGATCGTAGGGTAAAGACAGAGAATATTTAGTTTGTAAAAAAAAAAAAAAAACCCTCCATCTTCCAGGTACTCTCCTGAATGTGGTTAAAATTTGGTGATGAGCACACACACAGCCACTGCACAGAAATATCTGCCATTTAGGGAAGAGAGTCGTACAATTCTCTTTGATATGACCCTCAAATCCCTTCTCCTAAACATCATTTTGTACTGTAGCAACAGGCAAGAGAGAGAACTATGTGATTCTCTCCATCAGTGCCACAAAAAGAAATTCAGATGCCACATCCTGATTATGTTTTCTTAAGCATCTTCGAATTTGTTAATTTTAATAGAGAAAACTTGACTTTTTTAGGGTACAGACAAATTTTATAGGTTTTGTACTGCACGTTGCTCTACACACACATAACCACTGACTTTATAAATCAAATATTGCACTATCAGCACCAAAAAATGTACTTCAGCTAAGGGCAAAAGGAAAAAAAAAAACAATAGAAAGCTGAATAAGTGCTGGGCTCCATCACTAGAGGGAGGCATGATCACATATTAAGGTACTKTAATTCACAGACAATCCTGAACACAATTATTAAACAAATAAAAGAGAAGACCATCAGCTAAATCTGGAGAAGATTTATGGAAAGRAGAAAATTAGGTTTGCTTCTTTAACAACGTTTTATATCAAAAAACTCAGAATGTTCTGCTGGGGAACTTTCAAATCACCTGTAATGAAAGGTTTTTAAAAATTTATCTTATTGCCTTCTTTYTAAGGCAGAATAAGGTAAGTGATAGAAGAAAGTAAAAACTATCAGTTTCAGAAATGTCACACAGCATTGCATCAGGAAAATGTTAGAATTTTAATTTGAGCAGCTTTACAGCCCATTTAACTTGAAATCAAAAAGTRATTTTAATCATGTTTTTATTTTTAAACTAAATTGGCACAATTATATCTAGATGAACAGACACTACCAAAAAGCTGCTTTTTCAACACATGACTCCCCTTGGCCATTAATAAATTTAGAAAAAACACTTTCCTGAGAGGCTGTGAAAAGCAGCATAAAAAACAACAACCCAAATCAGTAACTCAAACACTACCATCATTCTTTTATTTGATCATTTAGTCAGCTGCAGGTTTGAGGGCTTGCTTGGTTTGTTTTTAATATACTGAATGTCTTTTTTATATTGGTGAGATCTTTCTCTTCCCCCTGTAAACTTCACAGYAAAAAGCACCAAATTTGGCTGGCTCACTTGTGGGAATTCACACTCAGCTGCCCATTTTACAAGTGACTAAACAGTTTCATTAACAGCAGGGGCACAACCAAAGCTTTTAACACCTGGCTTAAATCCTGTCCATCATGGAGAAGGTGGAACCAGAATCTCCTGAACCCAAATGCAGCTCCAGCCTCGGGAAACACATCAGCAAATGCTGCTCACCCAGCGCTCAATCACACAGTGTTTAACTGCTTTACATTCAGTTTTTACGCCAAAGGCTGAAATTCTTCCCACTCCTGCTGCTACAGACCCTGTGATACAAACAGTCCAGGGCTCTTTGAAAGGCAGAGGTGTTGTTGGAACAAGGACAGACAGGAATTAAATGGGGAGGGAAGTGAGGATCTGTGCACCGAGGGTGAAAAGCATTTTCTGACTGCAGAAGCGTGCTCAGAAAGGCTGTGGAACCAATGCAGTCTGKAAAGTTTAGCTCTGGCAGATTCATTTCCCCATTAGGTGTTCACTCCCACAGGAAGGCAAAGGTTTAAACACCCTCATGTTTCAAATATACATCTCACTCCACAAACACACTGCTCCTCTCAAAGCCTTGCAGTGCTTTGCCACCAAAACTGCCAACAGCCTTTTCCTCCACCATCTCTACAACCTGGGCCTTCCAGCAGCCAAACCCCAGTCCTCAGAGTCCCAACTCCCTCTCCCACACCCACATTTTGCTTTGTGACATTCCCTTTCCAGATGAAATGGTCAGGGAAAGAAACTCACTGCCCCTTGCAAAMACTGCAACTCATAACATAAAGCTTGATTAACTCTTCACTGCATCACCCATAGTTCWTCCTTTTCYTTCTGGAAAGATTTCAGTCAATAAAAAAACTTTTTATCACCATGAGAAAGCATGGAAGGGCAGCACAGAAGGAAATTCAGAGAGCTGGTCTGACAGTTTGCAGCCTTTGTGTCCTTTCTCTGTTTAACACAGCAGCATCCCCTCCTGGAGTCACTCACCTGTTCATGAAGGTGGAGTTCTGCTCTTTYAGGGCAAGCTCCCGTTGCTGCAGGGCCACAATTTGCCTGGAGAGATCATCAGGTGTCCTACACAATAAAAACAAAATGAAAACTTTTAACAAATCATTGGTTGAAAGTCCATATTCCCAAAGAGGTCTCACCAAAACCACCCAAGGCCATTTCCTGCAGTCCCTGAGAACATAGAGCTGCAGCTTGGCCAGTTCACACAGAACCTAAAGCCATCAAAACCATTCCAGCATGAGATCAGGATTCATAAGAGGGTAAGAGAGTGTGGAGGTGCATCCTGTGAGAGTGTGGAGGTTCAGGTACATCACAGGTGACTCAAAGCAGTGCCCCCACAGAGTTACCTGTGCTGATTTCAGAGTCTTTCACACACACCGAGACTCCAGAAGAGAAAAAAACCCAAATCCCTCAGCTCTGGGTGTCACTTCAGATGTCACTGATAACCTTTTTCTTGTCAAAGAGATCAGAGATTTCCACAGACTCTGAAGTTGACAGAAACAGGTTTATTTTTTCATCAAATCCAATGACAAATGTTTAAAGGTAATGGGATGGGATCATGATAACTCCAGTCTGGCAATTCCAGAGACCACTTCAACAGTGTCTGCAGGGGGAAATTGTTCTTTCAAAGGCCTCTCWTTAAGATAAAAATAAAAATTTGCCTTGAGCCATGAGAAAGGTTTTCCCACCCTAAAATAGAAGCATCTCCATCACACTTCTCAAAGGAACCTGCGCTCGAACAAGGGGAATGAATGAGAGGAGTGAGCCAGACCTTGGAAGGGCTTTCCACATCAGTTCTGCAGCAGTGAAATCTGTACAAACACAATCTATCACGGCCCCCAAAAAGCAAGTCAAGGTCCCAATGCTGCTGGCAGATTAAACCAGGCCTGGTCAGAGTTTAAAATATTGAAATACAGTGCTGGAATGAGGCTGAGCCTCTCAAAAAAAACTGAATCGGGAAAATTACCTCCAGCTTGAGCATTCTGACTGAATCCAGGACTAAAGAAACCATTTCTCCAATGAAAGTATTTTTCAGCTGACTCCTCACATCAAAAAAAGGCATCACTTTTCTTCTTTAATCATCTGTCACTTCCAGTAGAGCGAAAATTAGTTAAACACTGAGTTGGTGCAGATAGGATTCAATTTTGGCAAACCCAGCTGAAAGATTCCTGCGTTTCACTTCCAGAATTGTGTCCTTCCTCAGCAGAAAATACTGAGGCTTCTAATACCACTTGTGTTACATCCAAGTCTTAACAGTCAATATATGATAAATCAGATGGAAGTGTTCTCCCAGCAGACAMTGGAGACACAGATTGAAGCAGAGAAATCAGTCAGGACAGGACATGACACCCACTAGCCATGGAAATTATGAGAAAAAACAAGATATGACCTGGAGATGGCTTGGCTAAAAAAATCTTTAAATAAAATTCTGGTAGCAGAGACCAGTCAATTTTAATCCAACACATACCTGGATTTTCAAAAGTGTTGCAGCATTTAATAACATGTCAAAGTAGCTCAGCAGCTCTTTACTGAGGGTTACCAATGTTTGGGCAGCAGAGAAAGCACAGGAAAAATGGACTGGGCACACTCAGTCTGTCTGGCAAAAAGCAGCTGCAAGCAGACACACCAATTTCCACAGGAACAATCTTTGTACAATGGAATGCCAAGTCAACAAGGCTCTGAAAAATGCAGTTCTAAGCTYGGATAAATCACCCAAATATAGCAGATTTATCATAAGAATAGTTAGTACCAGGCAGCTCTCTGGCCATGTTGAGTGCCAGCCCCCAACACCAGTGCTTGGTCCCTGCATCAAGGAAATAATTTCACGGATTCTTTATTTCAATATACAAAAAAGTATATCTGCCTTGATGTTTTTCTCATTTTTTTTCAGATATTCATATCATAATCTATTAGGATTGAGATCAGGAACTGAAATTAATCCAACAGTAAAATGAGAGAGGACTATAAAAGCCACAGATTTCTAGTAATGATTGCTCCTGACCGATTTCCAATAAAAAACAATCATCCTCATCTGTTTAGCCATTCAAACCAACAATCAGCTTCCAATCTCAGTTCCAGCAATTGGCAGCTTTAGGTTTACACTTAGTTCTGGACAAAGCTTTACTGGCATTAGATACCTTTTATTATTTTTTTTTTGTTTTTAAGTGGAGCAGCATAGATATATAACAGAAARGCGAGTCCATGGGTATTAATCCCCTGTAAAGGAAAGTTCAATTTCTGTCAAACTAAATCATGCCAGGTGAGCAGAGACACCTTTGCACACACTCTGCTGTTAAAYATCCTTATTGAGAGTTTTCCCAGGTCTACACCCCACCCTGATCATCAGCACTTTGGCAAAARCCACATTTCCACAAAGATCCAAGCAGAGGAACGACACTGCATGCACAATGAAATTAAATCATGGCTTTCAGTTTGAAGAGAATTGCTCGAGTCCCARAGCACTGCAAACACCAACCAGCTGTAACCAGCCCTGTCATTGCACCAGTTTCTGACAACAATGCCATGGAAAGAGAGAAATCTGTCAGCATCCCAACACACAGTAACATGAGCTGGCCTTCAGAGCCTTGGTCTATCATTTTTGTGAAGCTCTGTCCATTCCCTATGGAAMAATTGGTACCAAAAGCAGAATTGGAAAGCCAAGGAATCTGCTTTAAGAGGATCTTTATGATAACACAGCTGGAATCACAATGGCTCACTGAAAGAGGTCTGAAACCCTGTCCTCACCCAAACAGAGGCAGAATTCCCTTTCTGAAAAGCTGAGCACTGCCAGTGTTTGCTCTGCAAATCTTCAGGCAGTTTCCTTCCCCGTGGAACCACCAAAACCCCACACCTTGTGTGCACCAGCTGAGTAAAAACSTGCCAAGGAACCCAGAATGGCCCAGTTCAGGGCAGGGGGTTATCAAAACTGATTTGTGTGCTTTGTAATCATAAAGTTCACGTGAACAAGTGAAAAAATGACTCCCAAAATGCAGCTGCAAATGAAATCACTGCCTTCAGCTCCCTTCTCCTGGATAAGGCACAGCCAAAAGCTGGAATGTTCCTCCTGTGTCCCACCTTCCCTCTGTCCCTCTGACACTCTCTGCTTCAGCAAAATTCATGAAAACAAACAGCTGAGTTTAAGCCTAATTTGGACAAGGTTTTCTTTTGCCCTAGACAAGCAAATTAGTCCAGCAGTTAACAGCACAGCAAGGCAGGAAAGGGACAAAACTGCTGGTAAGCAACGCTCTTTGCCTTCCTTTGGAGCACAGATAATTCGAAAAGGAGCAATTCAAGAACGATAAAAACATAAAACTTGTTCAAAAACACAAAAATGTTCAAATGAAGTGAAAAATCAACTTAACAGAATGTTCAACCAATGACTTTTAGTGCCCACTGTCACACTTTTTAAACTTCTAAGGAAAATGGCTTATGGTGTTTTGTTTATGCCTTTTTTGTTTTAATGCACACAACTGACATTTCCAAGGATTTGGAGGAATGCTCTGTTCTTAGTTAAGGATCTATTACCATTTCAGCATAAACTGTGACAGTTACACACTGAGAATCAGCTGTCGAAGTAATATTAAACCACAACTCAGTACGTAGATAAAAATGTTAAAAGAAAAAGATTTTTAATTTATAATTTATTAGAATGTCAACTTTTTATTGCTTCTATAAAATGTTTCAAAATGCACAGCAAAGGAAGAGTTTTGATTGTAGCTAGAGATCAGACATTAAATTTTAAGTATGRAAGTGCAAGACAAAAGTAAAACTAAAGAGAAAAACAGGCACTTTGTGAATATGTTTGGAAGACTGAGTTCTTCACTGCTTTTTGTTTAATTAAATTTGATYCAAACTACCAAACTAAAATCACATTTATAATACTAAATTGCTCAGAATTACTTATTTTTGGAAGTCTGCTGAATTAACATTTCTCTTTACAGATTTAGTTCAGWGTGAATATACAATGACAGATTTGGTTGTCTCAACTAAGTCATATTAAACTGAAATGGAACATTACCAGATTTTTGGCACAATTTTCTCAGTTTTACACTTGAACATAATTAACTGACAAAGACCAGACACAGACATCCTTATTAAAGTGTTTGTTGAGAATAAGTCCCATAAAGGGAGGCCACATCTGCTTAAATCTCTTCTATGAAAAACATTTTCCAGATGTTTTTTTGTGTTTTGGTTTGTTGTTTTCTTTTAAAGGTAATCTCCTAAAAGTATAAAATATTTATTTTGTTCCTTATCTTTTTTTTTTGTATTATGTATAAGGAAACCTAAGAATACTCTGAAATTCTCCTCTCCCCAASAAGAACCTTTTCCACTTTTAGAAAAATAATTCAATCTTCTTCCTAGGCAGGAAAACAACAGCATCTGAAGAATAAACACGGAACGATAACATGACAACGAGAGAAGATTCCTGGAAAGGCAGTTTAGTTGTTTTAAATATTTCTGTATGATTAGGAAGGCCATGGAATGCCTGCAATAGTCTTTTCCTGTATGTTTGAAGTGAGTCTCAAACATCCTTTTTGTACATTTGATCTCCTCAACTGCTTTAACTCGTCTATCTCTGCTTTACAGGGCTCCTATCTACTTCTGAAGCTTCACCAAGTCCAAAAACATCTCAGCTCCTGGAAGGACTCACCCTGCAAGAAAGTTCAACAAATAATAATCACAACAGCTCTTTCAGACTTCCCAGGACACAGCACAGAGTCCCTATGTTTAATTTGGTCATATTAATTTTGGTCATATTAACTCCGCATTTGTTATGGGAAAACTATAAATTGCTTAATATCCCTTTCTCCACAAAATATACATTGCCTCCCTGGGAACATTCCCWGGCTCYCCTTTACCAGACTACAGGAAAATATTGSCACTAAAATCTGGTGTCCAGACCTGGAAGTTCTGAGAGTTAACATTTTCAGCAGCACTTCTGCAGGAAAGTCCCTTCAAGCTCCAGGCCAGGTAGCTAACCCTGTTTGTCCATAACTCCATGCCCACATTGTCCCTTTCTATTCYTGATTCCATTAAATAATCCATATGGTCTGGAATCTCCTACACACATCAGTCACAAAAACAAATTCTCAGTGCTTTGTAGCACTTCAATTAAATTTTTTTAAAGAGAGGTCACACACCTTTATTCATTCAAATGAAGRTGTTAAGAAAAGAAATCCACACAAGGGATACACCAGACTGTTTCTCCAACAAAGTGGCTGCTTCATATTTTCTGTACCAAGYAAATGGAGGAAATCTGAAGTGTAAGTGAAAGCAATAAGCAATCTCAGCCTCCAAGGCTCCCTTCATTTAGAGAACTCTTATYTGTGTACAGATACAATCAACAAATCCAATTGCTTTGTACCAAAGCAAATGTCCCCATTAACCACTTGAAGCAGAAGAACAACTTATTTGTAAGAAAACATTTTAAGTGTGTATAAGTGTCTTGACAATTCTAAAGACAATTGATACGTCTCTTTTGAAGCAATTGCAAAATCAGCAATTAATCCAATCAAGCCATAATTTGAAGAGGGGAGAAATGAAAGGGAAGAAAACTACCTTAGATTCCAGTTAATAGACTTCTTTGGATTTTAATGAAGAAAGCTTTTTTCCTCCCCGAGTTAATGATACGGCATCATMACAACTCATCGTTCAAGTTTCATTTCTACTTTAAAGATACAGATAAGGGCTCAACAAGCGAAAAATTAATCCTACTTTGGAAAAAAAAATAATAATTGGGCAAACATTTCAACAGTCCAAACCTCCTTCTCATCCCTGGCTGATGAGACCAAACCTCCTTCTCATCCCTGCCCTAAGAGCAAGCACAGAACAAAGCACAGAAATTTGGTGAGGTTCGAATGGAATCTCACAAATGAAAAGCTTTCAGAGATCTCAAGCAGAGGGAATGTACACACAGCAGCACCAAACCTTCTCACCTGGAAGATGAAAATACTCAGCTTTTGGGTTTACCACTGCTCAATCACATGATATATAATTTAAAGCTTGGAGAGATTATGGTGAAACAAAACCAATTTTCAGAGTCATACAGAGAGCTTCATAAAATGAAACCATTTATAAGGCAGCAATAAGGCATTTAACGTGTAACTCAAAATGCATGGAGTGTATCTGCAAAGCAGTGAAATATTCTTTGTCCTATGTAAGAAAAGAAAGAGTTCTTAAGGTCTTAAACCYGACAGATCAGACACTGAAGAAAAAGGAAAAAAACCCACAAAAAATTCTAAAGCATCTTTCACGAATTCACCAGCACAAGCACAGAAGTGGTGAAGTTGGAAATTATCAAAAGGGATTTTAAAAATGGCTGCTACTGCTCTCATGCTAACACAGATATCAGTACAGTCTTTACAATTAGAGAAGCAAATGTATTTTCTCAATTCTCAATTTAGCGAATGTAATTATATATTAATGACGACGTWGAAAGGAAATTATTGTGGCACACAATTTCGTACCTACTGCCCTTAAGACTTCAAGCACAAAATGTAAACACATTTAATAATGTAATGTTTCATTTTACTGCAGCAGCAAAAGCAGTGTTAAGTCTTTTTCCTAATCATGAACTTAATTTGAGAAAAAAGCAACAGCTAAAGGGAAAAATAATGCCGTGAAATGAATAAAAACTTCTTTTAGGGAGTCATAAGTAGGGTTTTTCTATAGTTTTTCCTGTAGTTTCTATTTGCCAATGGAGYTGGAAGAATCATTTTGGCAATCTGAGGTTGGGYAGAGAGGACAGKGCAAACAGGRGAACCAAGAAACTTCATGAGGAGGGTGGGGGCAAATCTAATCTAAAGAACAGAATCACAGCAGAATACCAATTATGTATTCTAACCCCATGRGTTAGAATCTTTAGATTTCCAAGGCATTTGGATAGCTGTGAATAGTAACAAAAAATTAATTTCTGAAATCCAGACTGAAATACAAAGATATGTTCATTGGAAACAAACTCCAAAGCAGCAGATGTTGTATCTTTCACAGAGATTTCATTCAACAAAGGGTCATTAGGAACCCAGAAAACCATTCCAGGCCAATTACTGGGATTACACAGAACTGGGAAAGAATGCTGACAGCTAAAAATTAAAGGCAATAAATGAAACTTCCAGAAGATCAGGCAGAAGCTGCTCTTAACTTTCATGTCAATGAAGCTCATTCAGGGATTCATTCCTCACCAAGCTGAAGGCCAGCAAGGATGGCTGGTTACAACACAAACATCTGAAGTAAAAAAATCAACTCCTTAGCTTTCAAATTAGCCAAGAATATCGGTGGGAATAAACAGAATTTTATCAAACCCCTGCTGGTTCCATTCTGCAAGGTCACTCTCAAGACATTTGAAAACACTTGGACCAGCCTAGAAACAAACACCATCAGCTTCTTCTCAAGGAACGAGGAGTGGGACACAGGGACAAGACACAAAAATCCTCCAAAACCTAAAACCAAATATAATTTCCATGTATCCAACACGCCCTTCTGGCATAACTCCAACCCTCGTGGAATTTACCAACACAGAAACATCATTTTTACACCATTTCTCCAGATAGCCAGGGCTCCTGTCTGACAGGAGAGCTCCAAGGCTGGCTACTGACAATTTATGGACATTTGATTATTGTCACAGATTGCACTGAATTGATGGTCTTGTTCTCTTGACACCTGTCTGAGATAATCCTTGCAGAATATTAATTTACCTAAGTCCTTGCATTGTTTTCAACATCTTTATTGATCCTCTTGTTTACCCAGATTCTTATCAGCTGAAAATATTAGCCAGCAGTAACACAAACCCTGAGCAAGAGGAAATRCTATTAATGGCTGGAGACAGGTCCTTGGGAGAGTCTAGACCATATTTGCAACTATTTTATATAAAGGGATTTGACACCCCATATTTTATTCTTATTTACTTCTGATTACAATCACATTTTCAATCTCATGGCAGGAGCAGCCACTTTAAACTGCAACTTCAAGCTACAGTAAAAGTTCTTTTAACTGTTTTTTTTTTTAATATCAATCCAATAACAGTCACAGGTGAATTTATGGTAACAATTTTAGAAAGAATGAAAAGCATACTGCTTGTATATTCAGCTGGAATTCTAATTTATTCTTTCAGATAGAAAATTGAGGTTAAGCCTGTTGCTTTGATTAATTAAAAACTACCTGAATTCAGTAAAAGATTATTTCAAACCTTTTTACAACATAWGTCTCACCTCTGCCAGAAGCAGAACATAAAACATCCAAGTTCCAGCAAATGTGAGAGGTTAAAAGCCTTACTGAAGCACAGACAACACAGYTGATAAATGATTATATTTATCATGAAAATCAATAGCACAACAACAAAATTAGACAATGTCTGAGGAAAATGCTTGTTCTGTCAGCAGCCACAGGTCCTACAGGGGRTTTGTATTAAGATGGCACAAAAGGCATCAGCTGCCACTGAGGCTCTGTTTGGGGTGGTCACATCAAGGGCGTAATACATCTGAGGTAGGACTGGATATCCCTAGAAACCAGACCAAAGATTTGAGAAACTGAGGCCCAAAGACTAAACAATATGATGAAGGACACCCAAAAATCTGTAATTCAACTCMATGTAAGAAAACAAAACCCCACGTTGGATTGATGGATGATTAAAGCTACCAACCATAAGCACCATCTCCCAAATCTTTTGTCTCTCAGCTGGTAAAACAGCCAAATATCAGCATGCAGCACCATTTTTGCGAGCAATACTAATCAGTTAATCCTAAAACATGAGTTTAAATCCCAGCTTTTTGCTGAGCCTAGCCTCATATTCAACTACTACTGAGTTTCCCACAGAGTTCATTTCCCATTCGGAGCCTGTTGCTGAGTTTCTGGTTTTAACAAATCCAGGAGCACGTGAGCTCAATGTGCAGAACAGAACCCCAGCCCTGGCTCTGCTCTCCCAACCCCAAAAAAAAGAACATTTCCCACTCAGCTGTCCACGGGCTGCAGCCAGGAAAACGAATTACACCCGTCCCCAGACGCATGTAAATAAACCAAAGAAATTTCAGATTTACAGCGCCGTCTTCAAGCCCTCTCCCCCAGCTCAGGGAGGATTAAAAAGGACTTCAAAGAAGCCCGAGTTCCAATTAAAACACTGTGACCACCCCGGGGACGCAAAAATATTCCTCTGATTAGTGAGATGCGCTCTTTGAACTGTTTAGCTAAAAAAAGCTTTCAGAACTTTAAACAAATGCAGTAATTCTCTCTCATACTTTTTTTTTCTTTTTGGGGAAAGTTTCTAAAAATTTAATATTCAAAGTGAAGGACAAATAACATTTAAAAYGGAAAGTTTTATGGAAGCCCATTAACACATCAGCTCTAGGCATCAARTAACATGAGACACAGCAAGACCTGAGTGCTGCAGTCCCAGCACAAACCAGATGACACAAATTGTCAGAACAGAGGAACCCACAGTGTCACTGCTGCTGCAGAGGTGGTGGCACCCCTGTGATACCCCAACAGCCTCAGAACCACTCTCCCTGAAGGGCAGAGCACATCAATCCCCCTCATTTTGAAATTCTGCTTTATTTCCTTTRACATCCAAAGCTCCCCAGCCACACGTACAAAGTGTCTCACATCCAAGCTCTTTGACACATGGTGATAATACAACAGTTACCCTCAGACTTTGCAATTAGCCCAGATTTAAATAAAAAGCTCTTCCTAGGCTTGCTGCAAAGAAAAATCRAAAGAAAGAAACCAGCCCTCTCCATCCCCTCAGACTCTCACTCCCAAAACCAGAGCTGAATTACATACTCCAAAAGTTTTAACATCAAGAACAATGAACGCTAAGAACAAGTGCTGGGAAAATAACTGAGGCTTGGAGCATGCCAAAGCAGTTGGAGCTAAGTGGGCATAATAAACCTGCCTGTGAAAGCCAAACCCCAATCACCCTCATCCATAAGGAATGAATAATTCATGGCATTAGGAGATAGAAGCAGACTTTAAGACTTGCTCACAGAAAGTGGAACTGCTCAAGTGTAATTGCAGTTTATAGATGTAAACAGTGGCATTTCAACAATTACTCTTTTTGCCAGTTTGCTCTCAAAAACCCCCACTCAGCTCAGYTACCTGCATCCAGCACAGCGTTCAGAGCAGCAATTGTGGCTTCCCTGTGATGCCCCAGCTACAGGATTGGGGTTCAGGTAAGGACTGAACTGGTGACACTTGGACAGCACCTTGGCTTGCTGCTGTCATCAAACACTGAACAYTTCCAGTGCCTGAAGCTACTGGGGGAGGCACGAGTAAGATTAGATGATAAATACTGTCRAAATTTGAAATGTATCCACAGAAAGCTCCTATTCTCTCTGCTAAAAGAAACAAACACCCCTTTTTCACATCACTTTCACATCCTTCCTTTCATTCACAGTTACCTTCAAGATCTTGCTTCATCCTGCTGTACCATATAGGACTACCCAAAACCAGTTACATTTCCTTTTTCAGTGAATGGATGCTACAGAACCAACCAAACAAGAATAAAAGAATTGAACAGCCTTCCCAAAGTCTTCAAAGCATCTGCTCTCCTGGAGATCTCCTCCTGGCTTCTCCAGGAGCTTCAGCTTCCAGATTCTGGCTGGCTGCTTTGTACAACAGCTCCACAATAGAGGAAAAGGTGCATCACATATTCCCAACTTTTCAGATTTCACTGGAGATTGAGGGGGAAGATACTGCTAAGCATTTATAACCTAAGTGTAGATGGGAGTCCTATTTATACAAGAAGTCTTATGTACCTCACATGTTAAACCTGTCTTTGGACACAGTTTTAAAGAGCACAAATGAAAGTTGCAGCCATTAAACCTCAAAATAATTTTGAACTCCTCCAAAGCTCGTCTGCATTCTCAACTTTTCCTGTTATGTTACCAAGAAAATGTTGGATTTACTTCAGCCATTCTAAAAGTATTTTCCAATCTCAGCTCATTTCTCCTTCCCCTGTTGAGCCACAGCTTCTCTCATCAAGAAACATCCCAAAGAAGCAGTGCCAGAAATCCACATTCCTTGTAGAACCTGACACCATCAGTATGTTTAGYACTAAACCAGTGCAAAGCCAGGATTAAAATGAAGCACAAAGGCGTATGGAAAACAAGTCCCTCTGTACTTGAAAGCAACTTTGCAAATGCAAATGCTTGCAGAACATTTGGCCACATGCTGAGCATTTACTCTTTGCAGAGTCATGTTATCAAGACCAGGGTTTCTGAACTGCCAACACACTTTTTTTCTACCACATTTACTATATTTCTTAACAAGAAAAAAAACTGCACACAGCACATGATGGAGAGAAAATGCTTAAAAAAATCTGTAACTAATATTTTAGTATGCAAAGAGCTTTTTGTGAGCCTCGTAAGAGGATAACTGGCAAAAAGAAGAAAAAGTCGTATCTTTAAGTTATACTTTTCATGTAAGAAGATAAGTTCTTCAATCAGTGTGAGAAACACACAGAAAGGTTCAACAAGTAGGAGGCTCYACATGAAACCAACACCTCTCTGCACCAGGGATCCTGTCAGACATCACCAAGTCAGAAAAGCAGACACATCCTTCTCTGGCACTCCTTTTTTCCAAAGAGGATTTACAAAATCCTGAARGGATGGGCACAATTACTGCACTGAGAGATTCAAATACATCCTACAAGAAAACTTCTTGCTGCAAGCCCAGGGAGCTGCATAAACAACCCCAAATTTCTGTGTTCACATTCAACACTGTAAAACTCTCCATTTTTTAGCAGGTTTAAAACAAATGCTCCTCAGAAAGGAGAAACGAGAGATGCCTATTGATTAGGTGTCAGGGCTACCTCAGCAAAGAGAGAAAGAACATCATAGTGGAAACAAAAGTTGCCCACTACATCCTCCCTTCAGAAAGCACAAAGGCTTTAAATACATGAAACCAGCTCAACTGTGTAGTTACCCTCTGAAAGGCCKTCAATTACCTAAATTGGGCTGAGTGGCAGAGAGGAATAAAAATGAGACAGGGTCAAAACAGCTCTGGAATTAATTGGGAGGGGAGAGGGTACATTTCAAAAGAGGGAGAATTTTCATTCTCGCTTGCCTTCCTTTTCCATCCCTCTCCAGCAATCGCCATGGCCCAAAGAGACAGAAGAGGAAGATTTCATTAATAAATTTATTTCAACTTCCTTTTCAATGGCTCTAAGAATGTATGCAAATCCATTCATAATTAGGTTTAAAAATTCCATTTCATGGGATAATCAGACTTCAAAAAACTCAATTTTAGTTTTAATCAGATTTTAACAAGGATATTAAGTCCATTTCGTTCAGAAGAGGGAGAAACGGTGAATTTAACACAAAATGTATTCAAGCTTAGCCCTGGGAGATAATTAAATAAAATTAATTTGGCAAGGGTTGTCTGTAAATGGAAACGCTCCAGACAGCAGAGCAGGTTCCTGAAGGAAACAAAAGCAGTTCATTACTGTACAAACAGATACAAAGCTTATTGTTCACACAGAAGAGAASTGCAGCTCCTCCACAACAGCAGGACAACCTGAGCCCTGGAGCTGCCTCTGACAAACACAGCAGTGCATGGAGGAGGAAAGGGAGTCATTTCCTTCTTGTTTCAGCTAAATCCCCACACGCCCCTAGCACAGCAAGGAGGGGAAATGCAGGGGACAGCATACACAAACCTAACAATAACAAATTACTAAGCAGAGAAAATGGTTAGAAACAACCTAGTGAGAGACAGCCCCTTTAAACTATGGAAACCCACGTACAAACTTGAGGCTGTCAGCAAGATTCTTGCCAGATATGATTCCATCAAATTCCACATAAGGATTTAGTCCCACCATAGAACTGAATCCCAGTTTAACACCAAAAGCATCCCAYTCTCCCTGACAAAATCCACAGACAGATAAAGATGATAAAACTTTATTAACTGCCCTTCTGATGCCTGAATTTTGACGAACTAAATATTTATTTTGGAGCCCTTAAAACCTTAGATACAAAAATTCAGTTAATACTGTATGTCAGATGTGTCCCTTCATTATTAGCATCACATGGGTACCAGACTATGAAAGTCACTTCTGGTAAACACTCAACTTCACTGTAGAGTCAGACATTCTGATTTAGATTTTCATGTTGTATATTGGTTAAGGGTTTACCTAAACTTTCTCCCAATATTGGACACTTTAAAGGTGCAGCTGGACCCAGTGTTGGACCATCTTGTCCAACCAGCCTTTTGTCAGAAGCTGAACCTCGAGGTCCCTTCCAACCTGGTATTCTACAGTTCTGTGAAAATCTGATGACCTGGATACACCATCACTGAAAAGAAGAAAACAGAATACCAAAACCAGACAGATATTTCTGGAAAAGAAAAAGCTATTTCAACTATCTTACTACACTCCAACAACATTGAGAAACAGCACATTTATCTTCAGCAGCTGTCATAAGCCATCCAGGCAGAAACACGTGCATTTCCAAGACCTATGTCTACTCAATTAGAAAAAATAATAATTCAGAGCATTTTTTCCACTCTTCCTCTCTACCAGCCTTGCAAATATATCAGTTATTACAAAGTGCCAATTGCATTTCCCCTTGCCAGCTACTCGCAGGCAGGTGAGCCAAAAGGTGTTGTGTGACCTTGACAAGTGGGCCAGCTCTCCAGAAKGCAGGTGATGCCTTTGCCAAAGTCACACTGGAAACCATCAGGCCTAAATGAAAGGCTTGTCACAAAACAGGCTTGATGCCATCACCCTTGGCTGCTACATTTGCAGAAATTCACCTGAAACCACAAAGCCTGATCTCTTGGAGTACAAAGAGCACCGAGTCAAATGTCATTTGCAAACACAGTAGCAAAGCTGAGCACAAAAAAACTGGGTTAAAGCATCATCTTCTAATGGAGCTGAAAGCAGAGCTGTGAAGTATTCCCAAAAGATGTCCCAGTTMGCTGGATGAACAGCTGACTTCTCTAACTCAGGATGCAGATACTGAACATATTCTCTGTCAAAGCCAGACATCCCATTTCTGTCCTCCTTGGAAAAGTTAGGTTTTCAAGTCATTACTGAAGAGCTTGATGTGTATCACAGAGAGAGGATGATTGTTTCATTAAAGCAGAAAATAAATCAACTTGGTCAGCAGGGAATAACACAAGAAAATCCAGAATTTCATATTTCTTCCTCCTCAAAAGATTTATCTTCCTTTTTACTACACTGCTCATATCAGAGTATCTCTGGAAGACAGTTTAAACAAGTAATAAGAATTCAAAAGCAATTACAACAAGAACAACTTTTGCCAGAAAATGGTTCTTGCAGTAGTTGCCCATTACTCCCTGCAGAGACACAGCAATTGTTAACTCTGCTGACAAGAGAGCTGAGAATAATACAGAGAAAAGGAGTGAGTAAGGAYTGAGTCCAAATGGTACTAAAAAAGCAGAGAAGAGCTGCTCAAAATCTCAATCAGCACATTTCTAGAAAAGCCAAAACTACCTACATTGGAAGGTCAGACTCTCTGACAGATCTGCTCCTGCTCAGAGGCAAAAGTTGAGAGCAGCTTCACAGTGCAGAGGTTTCTGCCACACTATTTCAAATGTATCATCCTCTCACAAGAATGTCATTCTGCAGGACATGGCTTCATTAGAAAAAAAACATTTCGCTGCCAGGTGACGACCAAATTTGAGAAAATAAGCTTTGCCAATGCACTGCTAGAATTTTAAATCAGTGGCAGGGAGGAAAAGCAGGTTCCATGCACCTCCACCTCTTAACTGCCTTGGCTAAGTGGGAGAGCTGRCAGTTTTTATCTCCTTTCTGCTGAGCAGGCCTGGCTTCACTTCCTACAAGCTGTTCCAACCTCACTGAGAGCTGCATTTGAAAAGCAGGAGCCCTCAGCTCTTATTTCAGGTGTGCAGGTCAGCATTTGGAAAACAACCTCCAAGAATTGACTCTGGTTGTTCTCTGAACACAGGAACCCACTCAGCCCCCAGCACTTYCCATCTTTGCTTCCAAAATGGGAATCTTCCCAATTATTTCAGCCCCAGGGCTCTTGCCAGCTTGGTGCAGTGTTTGCTGTCATTCAGGCAGCTCATTTCAGGCTGTGGGTTTTGTAAGTTAAGACAAAAAACACTCTGCATTTTGTCTCAAACAGGAAAAGGCATCATCTATATGAACAGCAACAATTGAGAAGGCTCACTGCACTCTAATACCTTACAACTTGGTTGAATATTGTTTTAAATAGGAAAGATTATAGCTGAAAGCAAAACRTTTTTCTATATATTCTATGCACATAATACATAATAGCTCCACTCTGCAAGAGTTTTTACTCTTTAAAAGGGATGGAGGGCACCAGCTAAAAATCTTCATGCTTATGTAAAATTCATACTGATGAGAGYTAACAAACTTTCATCCTAAAAAATAATCTGCTTCTGCTCTTGCATGTTACTCTGGATTTTTCTATCTTGCCCAAGACACCACTGACACTGACCAGAAATGGATGAGTRAATAATCCAATCCTCCATGCTAATTTCCATGCTATGAGTTATTTTAAAATAACAAACAACACTTAYATAATCACAGCTGGTTCAAGAGAACCTTGAGGCACTTATCACATTAATCTTTTAACTTACTAACATTTCAAGTTCACTGTGCCCTTTAAGAAATGTTTGAAAATATTGTGCTGTGCTTTTGCTGCTACAAGACACATGAATTTTTCTCTCTCCAAGCAATGCATGGACAAAGGTATATTTACAAGAATATTTCCTTTAATAAAGTAGCTTGTGAGGAAAGAGAATATAACCCAAGTAAAGGTAAGTTTTCATTGAAAATATTTAGTGGGAAAGCATTTCTGAGGGAGGAAAGATTGGARCTTCAGGACAAAGCTTACATAACATCATCACAGGGCATGTAAGCAAGTTTGTCAGAACAGGAGCATTTTAACAATGCTAAAAAACTGAGGCACTGTGATGTTCATACATTTCCTCCTGCCCCACGTTGATGCTGCTATGCTGCCTGTTAGGTACAATTAAAATTGAAAATTTGACCTTTCCCGGCTGATGCAGCACAGAACTCACTGCACTGATGACAAAGCAAAGAAAGATGATTAAAGCAGCTCCTTGSCAGCCTCCATCAGGAGCAGGAATCCGTGCTCCAGGCACTGAGGAGGTTAAGCACTAACCAGGAGTGAGTCATTCTCAAAACACCATCAAGATAACCTGCACCAAACACATTCACAGAAGCCTCTCAGACGATACAAATCATATTTTGGTCTTATCAGCACTGACAGATAAGCTCTTCTTAATAGTTCAGTGCATTTTTCAGCAAACTGTTTATTTCTCGACATGAGCAAAGGTCAGCTGCTCTCACACTTCTYGTTCCTGTCCACAGGTTTTGTTCTGCGTGGGCAGAAAGATGGACATGGTCTGCTTTTATTCATTAACCCTCATTCCCTACTCCCCAATTCCAGTTTTCAGAACCCTGGTAATAAATCAAGCCTGCAATTCCAAACTAAAATGTACTGTCTCCTCTTCCCRTTCTTGAGTCCATGCCCTTGTTTACAGATTGGTACATTCACAGGGAAGTGGGACTGAAAAGGACCTTRTAATTTAGGTCCTGTCTAGTCCTTTGCTATTGTAAACTCAAGTCATCTCTTCCATAACCCACTGGATAATTTGGATACTTTTGATTCCAATGGAAGGTGAATTCAGAACTTCAGTCTTTCTAAAGGTTACAACATCCTCKTGACTGCATTAATGGCAGGGTTACAGCAATTTGATTTAAATGCCAATGCATTTAAGGATAGYTGGTTCTTTTTCTCACCAGTATGGATCCCCTTCCTTCTCCTTCCTTCTATCAACAAATTTCCTGGCAGCACTTACATCTCCCACCAGACTGTGCCAGAGGCTGTTCCACTCCACACTCAGTGGGTTCCAGGCTCCTTCCAGCAGCCCCTTTCTGCATCCCCTGCTATCTCCCCCCACACTGGGTGACCAGAGCTCTGAGAAGCATCTCCAAGGCCAACCACAGAGGCAATTCAACACCTCCATGGCAATTTTTCTCTCCCTGTGTGAGAATGAACACGGCCTTTCTGGTCCTTTCCACTGCATGTGCTACAATTTTCCAAAAGAACTTTGCATTCAGCTCCCAATTCCACGGAGCATTGTGCTTTGTTTCATTGAATTTTGTCCCACTTCTGCACTCTAATCCTTAGGGTCACTCAGTTCTGCATATCCAGCTTTTGTGTATTTATGAATCCTCTGAACTTGGCATCATTAGCCAAGTTTTATCAGCACACACCAAATTTTTGCACCAAAACCATTAATAGAAATACTAAATAAAGCAGATCCTAAGGCTAATCTTTGAGGAATTCTACTTACCCTTGCATTTTCCTTTCAACAACACTGAATCTATCCCTGCTCAAACAATTCCTATACATTCTACAATTCTTCCAATAATTTCCATCYTCTCCCCCATGGTTTATACTTTCCCAAGCGGTTCYCKTTTCAGTGAAKTTCAAAGAAATACGATTTATTGTGWTTTATCTGAGARGATAATCAATTCTCTAGACAAAGAAAGTTGTTACATTACTCAGGCACAATCCATCTTGGTATTCCTTGATCCAATGAAGAAGGGAKATTCCTTGCCCTGTAGCTAAAGGCCATGCCCAGGAGTACAGGGGAGCAGCACACCCAAGAGTTTGAATCCTTACTGAAGCATTGTGTTTTGCTCCTGTTCAAAAAAGGTCTCAGAATTTAGAGAAGAGTTTTAAAAAAGACATGGCTATGCCAGAAAAAAAACCCATACCCAATATGAATTTATGGGATGTACATTTTTGTTTAAAAGTTTATCAGACTTTGGGATAAGTGAGGGATAATGCACTGCACATCTAAGGGAGAGGGGAGGCAGAGCACATCACCAGCCCCAGCAGAAAATTCAGAGCTGAAATGCTAAAATGGAAATGGAAAGGTAAAATTAAAACTGAGCTGGAGATTATAGTGGTTATTGGGTTTTTGGAAACGATCAAATGATAGGCTGAATAAAAATCAAGCACAAGCATTTGAGCTGTCTGACAGRAGCAAACCATCCCCTCGCTGATTAGTCTCTGCTATTTAAATGATAATTTCACTTTAAGGCAAACAGGGCTGCCTAATGCAACCAAAGTGGCTCTTTAGAAGTGTCTGTGTTTTTGAAAGCTTCTCCTTCACAGCAGAGTGAGCACCAAAGTTCAAACCATTTACACATAACACGGGTCACTACCTGCTGCAAGGAGCCAACCAACTTCTACCCAACTGTTTTCCAACAGTGTCAAACAACACTGGCAGGAAATTCAGCAGCAACTCAAAATGAAGTGGCTGATTGGTGAGCCCCCCATGGCGAATGAAACACCTGCTATGGAGCAGACATCAGCACTTATTTCTAAACCCACTCCCGTTCCTAAYGGAGAAAAAGAGCTTTAAGTTTATTGGCTTGGGGAATGCACCATATAATCAAGCTGGGTTAACGCTTTACATTCTGATAATAAGAGTCAGTGGAAAAAGAAGTGGTAATTTCCATTAAAAATGGTCTGTTGGCATCTTCACTCCCAAAATAAAGTCCTTATTCTCCTAGTAAGAATGGTCCATCTTTTCCTTGATGTCATTACTGTCCACATTGTTCTTGTACTCAAGTTCCTTAAATCATCCTTCACCAGAGAAGATGGACAGTGTGCTAAGCTGTGGTCCAACAGTTTTTCTGTCTCCAGATTGTCAGATCTGTGCTCCTGGGTAGACAATCTCTTGTACTGTTCTGAGAGCTTTGAAATGCAAAGCAAGGACAGATACATTTTTGATCYGAGCTTGCTTACTTCTCACTCTGATTATCTGATTATGCATTACAGCCTCAGTCTGCCTCAATGTCAGGTGCTCATCCGTTGTATTTTACACTTGTCCTCTGTCTCTCATAGCCTCCAGACTTTAAATACTGTGATATATTCAAATAGAAATAAAAGCATTAATGGCAAACGAGAAAGAACACTAATAGTTTTGAACATCAGAGGTAAATGCAGCATTCTTTGGAGAAAATTAGTATCAGAYAGGAAAATCTGGCAGGAAGTTTAGCCCAGCATTTCGGTGAAGAACTGTAAAACACAGACCCATGACACTTTGAGRTATCTATGAAAAGTGGTTGCTGCATTAAAAACTAAGTGGATCAACCCCATGAGAACGGGAGAAAACTGAACTCTGGTAAAAGCACAGATTTGACATCACACTTCCAAGAATTACAKTTAAATGCATTACTCCCAGTACCCAAACATGGGCTGCAGTCTCCCAAAACTGCACCTGACTGCCCTGMAGCCTGGAGCTTCAGAATGTGAGATTACAAGGGAGCATTTTCACCCCACTAGGCAAAATAAGCGTTCTGCCAAGGAAAGTTAAAACCTAAGGCAGCGTGGAAAGGGAAGAATAATGTACATTTTAAAACAAGAGACCAGAATAATGAAGAACAGAAGAGCTTAGAGGAATACTCCCAGTATATGATGCATGTCACATTCAATAGGGGACAATTTSCTCCAAGACATCTGTGTGTAACAAACAGCACATGCACAGTCAATGTAAGATAACAGCAAAGAGTTTTCTCTTTAAACGTGTAATTCCCTGTCTAAAACCAAAAATGCCCTTTGGAACTGTTGAGAAACTTCCCCCTCAAGAAGCTGTTAAATGCTGYTAAGGCAGTGCTTTCATCTTTCACCACACCAAGTCCTACAAATACTGAGCAYATAACCTTTATTTYTRTAWAAATGCAATGATTACCCTCATCATCCCTTCCAACCCTGGCAGTTCACTGCCACATCCCCTGCCCTGSTCTGAACAGTACAAYTMTTTATGCACCAACACAGGAGATCTGATGAGGGACCAGATCAGCAGTGGGATTGCTGTTTCCCATTCCAGATTGCTTTTTGCCATGCAGGGACACCTCTTTCAGCTGCAGAGTTCCCAGAACCAGAAGGTACCAGGTAGAAACAGATTATTTTCAGACATTCACTAGAGTCAGAAGCCCCAGGTGAGGCAGGAATAGCAGAGCTGCTCCAAACTGGRACTAACTTGTCCTGGCACAATGATTCAAGGGAAGCTCACTCGACRTTAATCCCTGTGCAGAAACCAGGAGAAAGCCCAGATCTGAGGGATTTGGGAGATTAGCAACCAACATATATTGGCCCTCTTCAGAGAGTGAATTCTTTAGCATTTCCCAAATCTTCAACTTCAGCAGAAGGCAAAATATAACAATAGAATGTAGTACTGTGCCTGCAGAGGACAACAGCAGATAATCTACCCATGAGATAAGCTGAGACCTCATAACTACACAAGTTTTTCTAACAGGCACAGTGCTTTTTTGTTGTTGTTTTGGTTGGTTCTGTGGTGGTTCTCCTCTGTGGTGGTTTTTAATTACTTGTTCCCCCTACACAGTGTTTATCTCCCTATTGGGTGCTCTGGGAATCCCCACTGTGAGGAGACAGTTTGTTTTACACTGGGAATCTTGTAAACAGCAGTCATGCAAATTTCATCTGTTCACAAATCATAAATTACAACTATTTATRAAATACTCAAGACATAGAACATGAAGTTTCAATATCCTCACACCATGCTGATCCTAATTTTCTCCTCCAATTATGGACACGGCTCTAAAGATGGGGGCCACCAGTGGCCAACCCAGAAAAACCAAACTCCTCACACTCGCCAACAGAGAAATCTGCACTGTAGTTCAGAGGGCAGGCAGCACCAAATGCTTTTAATTAGACTGATTTCTTGCTTGGTGACAATAGATCACAGGGCTACAATAGGCTATCCCAYAAAAATATTTGCTTCACTATGGAATGATCATGGCAGAATTACGGCACTATTGGAACCAGCAACAATAACCCCCAGTCTTGTCTTGATTGGCTGCAGTTAATTAAGCATCCAGAGTAACATGAGTAATTCAAATTATTTCAACATGCACTACTTTGTATATCTGTCAACAGATTTTTTTTTAAACCAGTAACCACTTACTCATAATGGACATTCAGAGAAAGACAAATTACTACCTTGTGAGAAAGGAAAAGATTATGAGCTTCATTCACTACTGTAAAGATATTCAATGCCTTGCATGGGAGAGAGTGCACAGTAGCTAAGCATAGTTAATCAAGATTCAAAAAGGAAAGCAGAGAACTCCAATATTCTCCTTTTTCTTCTATTCACTGAAAAAAAAGAGCACTAATCCACCACTAAATGCAGAATCAAGAAATCCAATTCCCCTTTCCCTCCCTCTCTCCTCCCTTCCCCCAGCTCCAAAAGCAGAATGTGCATAGAAGGACTTCCCGTACTGAGTGTAGCACCTGGGTAATTATGAATTACAACTGTGCAAACCACTGTACTAAATAGAGATGCTTGCCACTTAATTAAACCCTTTCTTAGAGAGGAAATGCATACACATTCACACTATCTCCTCTTCTTAATTGGTCTCAGACATTGCAGGAAGTTAGTCCCCAAGATTTGTCAGCCAGCCAGCCCACAGATGTTTCAATAAGAAAACCAGATCAGCATTACCAGGTTCAGTTCTTGGGCTTGAGGTGACAGGTCAGCAGATCAGTGTCTGCTGTCTSCAGCTGGCAGGCTCCACCAGGAGAAAATGGTCCTTCAGCATTGGCCACAATTCCTGCCAAACTTGCACTTCCCTTGGCTGGCCTGGGCAGTGAGCTCCACTAACAGCCACGGCAGCTCAATGAGATTTCACTGCTGCATCCACCCTGTAGGGCTTGGTGGGCACTCTCCAAAGCCAAACCACAGCAAACCCCTCTGGGACAGCCTCACATCATCAGCACTGGGGGACCAAGAGCTGCCTGACAAGAGAACCACGGCTCAGGAATGCCCAAGCTCATGCCCAGAGTCTCTGAGCTCCACCAGAGTCCAAGCACTCTTCTCTTCTCTCCTCTCCTCTTCTCTTCATCAGCCTCACCTCTCATTTCCACACTGCTCCATGACCTTCAGAAAAGGACAGCTGAGATCTCCACTGTGCCCTGATGCAAAAAACTGAAATGATTCCGAGAAGTTCTATCAACAAAATCTTTTGTTTTGTCCCACACATAAACACCAAGCTTGAGCTGATGGTACCACTGGAAACAGAAAACAAAAGGAAAGACTGGCTTCAACAGGCCATGATCAATATATCTGAACACCAATATAAAATGATTCTGCTGTGTATACAAAGATCTTTGAGCTCAGCAGAAGTAAAAACTTTATACTCATTACTTCCCTTAAAAAAACCACCAAACAAAATAACAAACAAACAAAAACCCTACATCATACATTACTATTTATTATCTCAAAAAAGAAAAAAAGCTTGGACTAAAACTCCTCTGAAGCTGTTGTCTGTGGCTCACCTGACGTTCTTCATGCAACTATATAACTTTTCAGCCAAACTCCAATCCTTCAAGACTTGCAATCTTCTGCCACTTACAGAATAACACAAAGACAAATTTAGCATTAAGCCTTGTCAGCTGCTATCAATGGTTATCAGTACCTCCAGCATCTGAATTACTGCCTCAGCTTTAACAAATACCTGATGCACATCTTTYTGCATCACTCAGGACCCCAGGGTATATCTATTTAAAAACAGCAAATGGCTTGCCTAATTCATTAGAAGACCAAAACAATATCAACCAAACACAGACAAACAGCAGCAAAACAGGCTTATTTAGATTAATAGCTCACAGAACAAGAATCCTCGTTTTTTATCTGTGTATCTTCTACATGCTGCAGAAAGGAAAGTCAGAACAATTATAGTGCTGCTCTGGGAATGCAATTTTAAGGGYTGGGCTGGGGAGAAAAGAACCAGGCTGTGAAGAGCTCCTATTAAACAAGACAAAATGAAGAATATTACAAATATTCTCAAATATTTTCACCTAGAGAAACACTCTGTTTGATATTCCATTAGAGAAATGTGCACAAAAACTGTTTCCATACGAAGCTACAGCCCTGAATACTGGACAAGGAGAGGAGGACTGCGTGCAGGCAGCATTAAACAGAGTTTAAAAGCTCTGCCGGCAGCAATTTGCAGCCTTCCCAGAGCAGTGCCCTTCCCAAAGCTGGTGGATTCAATCCCAGGCTGGARCGATCCCGGTCCCTCCCGCTGCAGGAGAACGGGCGCCATCGCGTGGGAATTTTGCGTTTTGTCACCAAATAAAGCCAACGCTGTCACCCAAAAACTCCCTCCAGTATTTTTCTGATAAAATGTATCAACTGTTCAATGGCAGAAGAAGAACCGCGGGGAAAATATCTCTAAGCTAATAGTGCAATTCTAAAAAAACCCCAATGTGTCGTGATTAACATGGTTTGTCAGTGAAGATGGTCAATGACTCAATTATACAAATATTGGATTTTGAAGAAATACAAACTGCATCAGCACATCCTCGAGAGACAGAGTAAAAGAAGTTTTCTCAAAACAATCTTTTCTTAATAACAGTCCTACAAAAACCGTATATAAATATCCTTTAATAGGATAGTATGCTCCAAAATAACTAAGGCTTTCTACTCACAGAGAAAGAATTTCAATTTCTTGTGGTTTTTGAACAGTTTGAAACCAATCCTACACAGAAATATCAAGTCAGACCAACATATGACAAACATATGAAAATCCCTGGCAGCATAATAGTAACACCCAATAAAGACTTCTATCCACAGCAAAAATCAGAGCCAACCATACTGCAAAGTAGGCAGTAAGAAGCTCAAGAAATGAGAAGGGCATACAATTGAACACAAAAAAAATGACATAGATCTATAATGTGTTCACATGAATCATACAGAACACATATGATGTGTACTCTTTTATTATCTGCCTACTGTGCAGCACAGGGATATTTTGCTACAGAGCTACAGCTGTCTTTGTTTCCACTGTTTATGAGGAGAGGAAAGCCCAGGAGCTTACAAGTGCAATCCAGAACTAGCAAACATAAGATTAGCCAGAGTCAACTGTTAATGAAGTTGTTTTCCCCCCACAAGGTGAAGCATTATAAACACTCTTGCATTGTCACCAAAAAGAGACCAGTACTAAAAACAGTAGGATTACCACYACACTCCTGAAAGCTGCATCTCCTTCCCAAGTATTATTACATAAAATTACACTGCAAGGGTTGATCATAAGCCAATCTGACAAAAAGCCTGCTGGGAGCAGGCAATCAGTGAACAGAAACCACTGAGAGCAGACACTGAACAAGCCCTGTGGAAGTGCTGGAGGAAATGAAAAATCATCCTCTCCTAAAATGCTGCATGCACTTCCCTTACATCCTCTGTACTAATGAAGAACCTGATAAGAAAAGATGAGAAATCCTAATTTATTCCCCTTTTCCTTTCTTATCAAGTTATTAGCAAACAGAACATTGCTCTGGCTCTTTGGGACAATCAGCCAACTTGTTCCTGTTTCTTTTCTACTATGAGATGGGCAATTAACTCTTCTCAAACTTTCACCAACAGCATTCTCCAGGAACCAACGAGAACAATGATCTCTCATCATCTTCATCATCCTGACTAAAAATTAATGTAATTCATGCTGTAAGAAATCAGAGCAAGGGGAAAAAAAGAAAAAAGAAAAAGAACATTGAGGGAGGGAGGGGGGAATCATCCAGTCCCACTTGCTCCAATTACATGCAWAAGGTGATTTTTCTCAAGAGCAATTCCCCTTTCTGTAGAAGGTGCCATTAATAGCACTAAACAATATGGCCCAATCACAAAACCAGCACTTCACAGTGAATATTCTGATTTTAAATGAAGGAGTTATTAGACTTCAACAGGCAGAATCACTTGGTTCCATTTCTCTCCCAGTGTGAAATTACATCGTTAAACCTTTAACAGCTTGAGGTAAGTAAAAAGCTTTTACTCCAAAAGGCTTTGTGAAAAGGATTCCTACAATTTCTACCCATAGCATATGAGATTTAGATGAAGATGGAATTGTGCTAAATGTATGGATCTTCAGCAGATGCAGGAGAGAACCTGTAGCATGCCTCTGGAAAATGTTYGTTATCCTCATTAAACAACAAATACTAAGAAAATTAAGGGGGCTTTCCCAAGTTGGAGCACAAGTGTCTTTTGCATGAAGTAGTGATGTGCCCAAACCCTCTGTGCACATSCAAACATTCCTGCTCCCCAACAATCCACAGCTCTGTGGTTGGGTATGAGTAAAGATGAATCAGAGGAACAACTCTCAAGATGAGTTCTGCTCTGTGTTCCAGCTTTGACCCAATAGGAAAGGTGAGCAGTGCTCACATCAAAACAGTTATAAACAAAGAAGCATCTCCTTTTTCAGTGTGGTAACACTGTAAATATTTAGAGAAAATAAAGCAGTGTTGAAACACAGCACAGGAAACATCCACAAATACACAGAACACTTTCTGCAGCAGAAGAAAATTATCAGAGATTGCACTGTTTCRAGCTCCTTTTAATATCACATACACAGTGACCATAAAAAATCTRGTTCACTGCTCCAGGTGTCAGGAGGAGCTGTTAAATACCAGCACAGGGACCAGTTGGTGTTACAAAACACARTTGGAGAAGGGTTTGACAAAGTAACTAAAAAAACATTTCTTCAGCTGGTTTAGAGAAGAAAGGTCACAACATCATCTAGCAGCTAATTTTAATACCCAGATTTCAAAGGAAATATGTTTACAACRATTTGTCACAAGTAGCACACATTCTCTTCTCTGGGCATCTAAAATTCTTAGAAATTCACTTATTAAGCAAGCAGCATAAACAAAAATGCAGCTACACACAAGAAGTTTCAAGAACTCAAAACTGAACCCCAGCCTCAGAGAGTCTGCTCAAACTGACTTGGTGAAAAATATTGGTTAATTCCCAAACTTTCTTTAAAAATGTCTATCTTATTTTCTTCACATATATAATGAACTGTACTAGAAGAAAGGATAGCAAGAAAGCATGACCAACACACTTAAGTAATCACTCAGGAGATTAAGAGGAAAGGAAAGGGTTTAGAAATCTGTCTTCCCTCCAGAGCTGTAACACATACCTGATATTTAAGCCAGTGCTCTGGTCCAGTTTCTCCCAGCTTTGTAATTTTGCCAGAAGCTTCTAAAGTAAAGATTAAAAGCAGAGTTAGGCACAGCCAAATTTTCTAACAGCTCACTTCCCAGGGTTTTCTCGTAATCCTCCATTCCAAGTCAGTGTCATTCCTTCTCCTCCTGTGGATTTCCTGATCTTATTCAGCATTTTTCGTTTGTCATTCTCCAGCCCTGGGTATCAAGGTCCTGACCACACACCTGTTTGACACCACCATGTCTGGACACAGCCTGATGCTAAAAAAAGCTTTTCTAGCAAAAAAAGGTGAAAGAGAAACATCAAGGCTAGAACAGACACTATGATGAGATYATTCTTTACACAAAATCTCCAGCTGAACAGTAGATATCCTTTTGCTTTTTCCACCTTCACTGCCATAACTCCCCTCACGYTGAGTTTTCAGTTTGGGAATGCCTGGTTCCTGCCCATTAATTAAAAGAGATACCTGATCTTAACTAACACAATACAGGAAGAGCTTAAAAGTCAGGACAGGCAATAAAGGAAACCCCTGCTCTGCTCATCCACTAGCTCTTCCCAGCTCCTCACCTCATTTTCCAATTCCACAGTCACTAGCTGTGCTTGGACTTTCTCATAGCGTTCCAGTTTTCTTTGGAGACCTTCCACTTCCTCCTTAAGCAAACCATTGTTTTCTTTCATTTCCCTGGGGTGAAGAGAGAGACAATTACTAAAGGCTCATGTAGCTCAATTCCCTTTCACAAACTTCCAGATATACAGGAATCCCAAGGGAATCATGACATTGAACAGATATTCAACTGACTCATTTCTATCACCTGCAAAGCCACTGCTACCAAAAAAAAATTTAGAAAAAGCTGGCAAGATGATTCAGGTAATTTAAAAAACAACAACAAAAACAAAAACCACTTTAAGGCAAATCATTTTACATTGCATTTCATTTAGTTTTTCAAATTGATTGCCCTTCGGAAATCCAGAAAGCCTACTCTACCAASGGCTGTATCAGGCTGCTTTAGAAATTTAAACAGAATGCTTTCTAAACCTTATGCTGGAAGACCAGGCCTTTAAAATAGTGGTAACAACAGCTAGGCAAAGCCAATTATTAAAGAAACATTCAGCTGCCTCTTTTTCCTACAGGAAATTGTTCCTCCAAGCTGTATGGGCTTCATCACTACCTCTAAACATCAAACTTTGCTCAAACAAACCGAAATCACCACCCAGAACAATCAATGCACGTYCTGTGAGGCTCTTGTGCTCAAGAAGATCCCTCAGATCTTGTCAAATCCTCTCATCTAAGCACCACAACACTGTTCAATTCATATGCAGTATTTATATGAAACACTTCCTTCTGTTCTTTCCATGTGGAAACCCTGAAAGTGCACAAAGTGCAGCTGCAGGAGGTACAGAAGAACACAACCCTCAGCAACTGAACCCTTCCTTCACCTGAAGTAGGCATTTTCCTCCCTGAGTTGGCGCAATTCACGCTCCATTTTTGGGAAACGAGMCAGTTCTGCTTTCATGTTCTTGACAATTAGAGCATCATGTTCCTGCTGGGACAACTTCTGCTCCAGATCCTGGAAAACATGGGATGAAGGACAGCAATGAGCAAGTTGGAATTTGTAAGAGCTGTTTCTGCATTGTACTTTTTAAGCTCAAATCAAKSACATGAATAAAGTTGGAAGGAACTSAGTTGTAACACCTGGGYTGGCCTCTTCTCTACACCTGCTTATCCAAAGTTCATAACAAAAACCCCTCAGTTACTCATTAAAATGACCTTCTTCTATCAGCTAACCCAAACCTGTGATTTTCTTCTCCTTCAGTGGAGTGTAGAGGGAGGCTTTTGAATGGCCTGCAAGAATTAGGTACAAAAAGGAAACACAAATGTGCATTTTAACATTATGGTAAATGTTGGGGTTTCTTCCACTAAAAAAAAAATAAAAAGATTTCATTTCTGAATGCCTGGCTGTTTCAATTCATAGTACAATATTTCAGAAAAAAAAAAAAAAAAAAAAAACAACAAATTATTTAGGGTTGTCTTGCCAACTTACATCCTATTTTCCAGCCTTCCATTGCAATTAAGAGAATCCTCTTGCTGGCAATCAGGCTGGTTTTACAACAAGGCAATGCCACTGGCAGCACTGCTCAAACCAAAATAACTCTCCACATCTACCTCTGCCAGGAAGACAAGACAAATGAAAAATGTGCACTCCCACCAACCTAGAAAGCTCATTTGGAAGAACATAAAGCATCTCTATATGCATATTTAAGTTAGTGTGCTTTTGAAAGCTTCACAAGTAATTGCACTTTCTAAACACAACTGCAGAGGAAGGATTTTCTGGGAAGCAGAAAATAACTGTAGCTGCTGGGCTCATCATACACCATTTGAAAAAAGATCACTCTAGAAGCAGTCTTTTGCACAGCAAATTTGTGCTGTGGCACAAGACCAAAAAGAGCATTTCTCCAGAGCACTGAATAGGGATATAAATCATTTTTCCATAGAGAAAGTATGKTTTTTTCCCAATCAATAGATAACAACGAAGGCCAAGTGTTACAATTAATTGTAGATAACCTGGTCCACCCAGCCTCAACCCTTGTTAGGTACTTACATGACAAACTAACCTTTTACTTCTGCAAGAGCCAATATTTTAAAAAGCAGCATTCTGTTCTTCCACTGAAATAACTAAAAACTAAAGCTTTATATAGGTCACGAAGTTTTTTACCTTAATCTTCTGCTCATGTTCTGCCATTAAGGACTGGCTTGCTTGCAGTGTCTGGATTTGCTGACTTGCCTCCTGCCATTTCCTGTCASATGAAGATACAAGAGGCACTTGAGCACCCAGAAATCAGGCACCAGAAACAACCCACATTCAGAAGTCTTTGGTAAACAGTCAACAGCATTAAATAAGTAAATGTTACTGTTTTAGAAGATTTGGTCTTTCAGTTTCACATTGATCATCTCTAATTTAGGGGCAAAAATATCCATTCATTTTAATAACAAGATGCATATTGAGAAAAATACAAAAATCAAGGCACCTTAACTCTGAGAACAACAAATATACACTCAGAGTAAACAAACCTTCACAACTCTGAAATTGAAGASTTGTCAGTAAGCAAGAAAAAACATACTCATAACTTTCAATTACCCCTCCACTCTGATTTAAGACTTGGTATTTCTGTTCTGTTCAGTCCATAAAGTTCAGATCAGCCTTTCCCACCCACGTGCCTTTTGTTAACTCTCCACCAGGAACACAAAACATCACTGAGATTTAAAGCTCAAGTTTGTGGGTTTTTTTCCTCAAGGTACAATTAAAATTGCACCTCAGAGCTGGTTTCAAACAACGGTTATAACCTGCACATCCAGATCAAAGAACCCCTTTGAAGAGCAGAAATCAAACGCTGTTGAAAGTTTTCTGAGTGATGACAGCTGCACAAGACTGAAGTTCTCTTTGCCTTTTTCTCCCTATAGTCATTCATCCCTTGCTTACTTTTTTTCAACATCCAGCTGCTCCATCAGTTCCTGCTTCTGAGAGTCTTGGCTTGTCATCTGCATCTCTTGGTTCATTATATTCCACTGCAGATCTGATATTTTCCCTTTCAATACAGTGATTGTCTGAATTAATGGGGAAATAAAAAAAGAAGCATAAACACATAAGGTTGTGACTCTCCAAGCTGGATATTATGGACGGTGATAGAAATAATTTCCAACTAAAAAGGACTAACACTGAACCCTAGAAACAATCCCACACTATTGCAAACCTTCAGACCTGCAAACCTACCTCAAACAAAGGCAAGAGAAAATAATTTTGCACTTTCATTAGTCATCCAAATTGTCATTTACGTTATCTCTTATGTGGGTGACCTCAAACTGGCATGAAAAATATCAAACTTTAAAGTTAGATGGTGTTTTTTTCTAAATATTTTAACTCTAAAGAAAAGCTCACAGGTTGTTTCCAACAGCCATTACTCAGCTCCCTGTAATGGAGAAAAAGAGAAATATCTCAAAACATTACATCTGTAGGGTGTCTTCTAGACACAGACAGTTAGGGTTCTCATCTTGTAACTGATGGAGATGGAAATAAAAGARCACAGAAACAGAACTGCAGCACACATCTTTTAGGTGTGTTTAGTTTCTCTTATGTGCCATTACTATCTCCCTGGTTTCAATCACTGGTAAATGGAACTGGAAATTTGTTCATAATGTTGGTCTCATCCACTCTGCTGTTCTCCCTACTTAGCTGAACACTTTCCCATATTGTCTGTTCCACCACTGTCCCTTTCTTCACTTCATGCCATGTGACCTGCACTTCTGAACCCAGATGCTYTATGTTGCCTCCCACTTTTTTCTCCCCTATATCAGCTTGTCTAAGAAATCTCTGACTTGCTCATCTGTGTGTGGGCTTGGTTTGGTTGTAAACCTTGACACAAAAGCCACACACCACTAGGTTTATTCATTTCCAAGTGATGAATACAGTGTTCCAGTTATTTTGTTTGAGGGTTTTTTTTAATAAAAAAAGGCATTTTCAAGTCACAAGAACTGCAAAGTCACCTGAAGCTATGGATGGATTAAAAATTACTCTGTTCTTACTTCATTAGCTTCGGCTAATTTGCTCTCCTTCTCTTGCAGCTTCTTACTCATTGTCTCCATGCTCTTCTTATAAGATTTGTTCATCTCCATTTGTTCTTTCAGTTTATTTTCAGCCTCTGTTTCCCTTTCCTGGTACTGCTTTATGCGTGTGAGCAGCTCCTGGTTACGATCGGCCTCTCGCTGGTCAAGGGAAAAAACACAAAGAGATGTAAGAAGAAAGCAGCAAAAAGGTGAAACCATTTTTCCTTCTTCTGTCATTGCTCCTCATTACCAAAGACACCAATGGCAATTGCTCCATCATGAGGCAAAGTTACTCAGACCACAGCTTTAACCTGGCAAGGACAAAGATCTTACCAGCAGCAACTCATTGGAATTACTCAAGGAATTACACAGGGAAACGGAGCTGGGAAATTAAGAGAGCAAATCTTCCAGATCTCTTAACTGAAACAGGATTGTGACAACACAGATGTGGCTTCACAGACTCCACTGCACGTTCTCCAGCAGATCAAAGATTAAAATATTCAATCTCCAATTTAAAGCTGACCTATGCACAGCAAACTGATTTGCAGAAACTCAGATGTCAACAGTTGGGTTAATAAAACAAACTTCCCTCTGCAACTTCTGGAAATGAGGCCATTTAAAAGAAAATATCAACTAATACAATAAATAGTTTCGCAGTCTGACAACCTTTCATATACCATTTCAGTTTATTCCTACCACAAATTGATTAATACTTATTGAAAAAATGCATAGTAAATTGGTTTGCTAATCAAAGCAACTCAAGACACGGATTTGCATAGYAAGCAAGGATTATGCAAAGCAATGTGAGGTTCCTAAAACCTTTATCCACATGACTCGGAAAAACACAGAATCTGAGCAGGGTAATTACCACAGTGCTGGATTAATGCTGCTCCCTTTTTTTGTACCAGTATTTCAAGGGTTTCTGTGACTGACTCAGCTACATTCCAGTTTGAACTCTTCCTGGCTTAATCCCACATMGCCTGACTTCAGAAGGAGGAATTTAGTCACCGACTCCCAATTTCACAACCACACACTAAATCTGTCACCCATCATCCTCATAAAATACAACAAAACACACATTATTTTTTTTACAGATTTCTTTTTCAATAATCRCCCACATACAAGACTTTTATTATGCTACAAAAGCCACTGATCTACAGCTTATTTCARTGAGGTCGTTAAGCAAACATATGTGGGCAGAAAAGCAGAACCCAATAAAAGCTATTAGTCCCTGAGTGAGGCTCACTGTTTTATCAGTGCAGGCTCTCTTGCGTGACACTGCATGGCTGGCACTGCTGCCATTCCAATTAATTACAGTCACACAAACTAAATGCTTGCAATGGTGCCAGAAGAAGTTTAAATTCTTCTGGGAGAAAAAATTATTAAATACTTCTGGGAGAAACAAATAACAAATCCCTTTTGTTACTGCTACCCATGACAAGTTCAGTGCTAAACTAACAGAATCCAGTGATCAGATCATCAGGCTGTGAGCCTAACGAGGCTTCACATTCACACTCCTGTGCACATTAGCAAGTCAGAGGGGATCTGCAGAGCAGCTCTGTAGATCTGTTGGTGCTGGCAACTTAACACCCACACCACCACCTCTGCTGTAAATGCAATCCCAGTAAAAGYATTCCAGATTCACCGAAGTCCTGCTCTGAAGGCAATTCCATTGTTAGTTGGAGATGCCCCTGAACTGCATATTTCAGTTTAGTTTCACTCCAAAAGAGTAACTACACACATTCTGAGACAGGCCACTACAAAGTAAAGCATAGCACACATGAGAGCACATCCCTGAACCAACCCAAAACACCAAAGTAAATGCTCTCCATGTGTTCTGGCTTAGGCCAATGATCCCAAACCACATGCAAACACCCCACTCACCTCATAGTTCCTGGCATTGGTATTGGCTGCCTTCTCCAGCTCGATGCGGGCTCGTTTGTGGCTCAGCTCCATCTGCATCTTCTCTCGTTCCACCTGCAGCAGCTGGGATTTGGAGTGGATCTGCTCAGCTTGTTCCTCCAGCTGGCCAGTTCATGTGTRGAAAGGGACATTGCACACCATCAACAGCACTGCAATAACACTGTGCCTCCCACCCTGTACTGCTCAGCTGACATTCACTTGCCATTTTACAAACTATCACTACATGTGTGATACTTCTCACACCAGCAGATGGGGAAACCTGGATTTCAACACCACGCCCAGAAACCCACCCATTCAACCAAGGTGAATTGGAAAGAAATTAATTCCAAGTTCTTAAGTCAGAATTTCTCATTCAGTCTCTAGGTGTAGTCTGACAAAACATTTTTTATCTATCTAAAAAAAGGTTAATTATGAATTCCCCAAGCCTGATAAAAGTGCAGTTAGCCAAGAAGCCAGATCATACTCCCAATAAAATATAACTGCTGAGTAAAAGAACATGTTTTTCTACGACCTCTACAACATTAACTTAAGTTTTTCGTTCAAATTACCTGAGAGCACAGACAATACTAACAGAATTCCTCATGTCCTGGTGATGTACATCCAGCACACAGTTCATGGAGACTCTAACCAGAGAGCCTCCTCCAATTATTGCTGCCACCAGAGATGTAGCACAGACAGAAAACGCTTAAATTTTTGTCAACATTCCAAATGCAAAGCAGATTCTCATTTAAAAAAAAAATCAACCAAGCTTATTTTACACTTAGAGGCTGAAATAGAAATTATATTAAGATACAGAATAAAGAAACCTCATTCCAGCCTAATAAAAAGTCCCTGGGATCTAAGATGTCTATTTACTTTATGCTTTATGAGCCTGAAGCAGCTAACAGGGAAAAAAAAAAGTAAAAACCCAGGTGGATAAAACCAGAAGTGGATAAAAAAGCACAACTGGTTTGCATATCAAAGCCACASCACAATGCAAGTCTCCTGAATGTGTCCAGGCAAAGAAGCCTTTAAATCATGAAAAAGGTAACAAAGTGTCTTACTAGAAAAATGTTAAGATATAAAGCTCCTTTGTTCAGCAATATGAAAACAACTTAAAAATTAATTTCCTGAGCTGGAACACAGATATAACTAGCAGGGAATAAATTCAAAGGACCTTTCTTAAACTTTTACAAAACAGAAATAAATCTGTCTGACACTTTAAAAATGAAATATAATCTGGAAAAGATTCCATAGTGTTGACATAAACACAATAAAGGAAGTTTGCTGTCAATTTCAGAAAGAACGGTGAGATCTGAATGAAAGCAATGCCCACTGCTGGAATGGAAACGAGCACACAAACACACTGAAGTGAGGCTGCAGGAAATCACCAAGATGAGGATTCCTCACCTGCATCCTCTGCTGGTACTGCATCTGTAAGGAGCTTTGAGATGATCCAGGCGTWGCCAGCCCAGACATCCCCTCCATGCGCTGTGAAATGAAGTTGTTGAGGGATCTCAGGGTRGAGAAGACAGTGGTATTACTGTCCAAGTCCTCCATGGCTCTGAAAATAGACAGAAAATCATCAGCAAAACATTCAGAGCACGTGCTTGGCTAAAGAAGGATCCATCACTGCCCTGAGGAAACACAAGGCCTTCCAATCCACAGAGTAAAACCAATCTGCAAATCACTGCTGGCATCCACAGGAAAAATAACACAGCCATGCTGAAGGTCTCCAAAATGAGAAAAAAGATGCAAGACAGCCTTTTCTTSTCTGACCAAACTAAACCAAACTCATTGTTCTGCCCCCAAACGTTTGAGGCTGATGGAGGCAGGAGAACCAACTCCACAATAGCAGCAAACCCTTCCTGCTACACAACTTGCTCCTGGTTTCCCAGAAGCACTTTGGACTCTAATTTCCAGCAAGAAGCCTTCCCAAGTCCACTGATAACTTGTATAAGTGAAATTGCATCTCATTATTCACATGTAAGTTTTTGTAACTCTTCCTTCAAATTCAGTAGGGTGACAACGAAAAGGGTAAAGACAAACCAAGCCCGAAGCTCAGCGAAGCTGCAAGGTTTCCCAGATTTCAGGAAGACTGAAATTATGTCCTCCAATTACTGCACGCTCCATAAATCCCCAGAAACACTGAAAAAAGGTTCGGGACCAGGAAAAGCAACCACAACATCCCACGGCTTGTACCACAGACAGAGTTGGGGCTACCTTCGGGCTCCGGCACTCTCGAGGTTATACAGCACTTATTGTTTGCATTTACAGCATCACGAGGAAGAGGAGTAAGAGCAAAATGGAAAAGTTTATTCAAACTGAGCCCCGGAGTACCAAACGCACCTGCCAACAGGTAGCTCCAGCGAGCCTGTTCCCAAATCTACCAACAATCAAAACGACACGCAGGTGTGTGTCCCGGGCCCGGTCAAAATGAGAAACACCCGTGGCCAAGAGCGGGACACCCGGGGACCCCGACAGCGGCCGCGGCGGGCAGGGGGCGGCTCCGGGCAACGGGGGGCTCGCCCGCAGGACTCCCCGGAGAGGAAGGGCGCGGTGGGATGGGAGTTCTCCGCCCTCCCTGTCCCCTTTTCCCCCCGTCATTCCCTCATTCCCCTCATTCCTCCCGTCCCTCGCTCTCACCGCCGCGCCGCGCGCCCCGCTTGGATCTCCCTCCTCGCCCCGCCCACCAGATCTCGCGGGAACTCCGCGCCCGCCTCTCGCGAGAACAGCGGCGCCGCCAGCCGTAATCATGGGATTGCACGCGCAGCACTCCGCGCGCTACCGTAATGCTCGGGCTCCCCCTCAAAAACCGCCCCACGCTCTCCTGTTCGGGCAGCAATCTGTGAGCAGACCCAAACGAGCTGTTTAGGATGAGAAAAGCCTGGGAGTCATAGAAACAGTCCCTCGTATAACTCACGCCACAGTCAGCCTGATAAAAGCACTATTTCATTCAAGCACTATTTCACAAAAGCACTATTCAAAAGTTGTCACTTTCAGATAAGGCAGAGGCTAAATTTATTTGTGCAAACAGATTTCCGGCAATTCAGTCATTCTTCCTACTGGGATATCAGGGATGTCTTTTCTTTTCAGCTGAGAAACATCACTGGTCACACCTAAAACATGACTGAAGATACTGGGGAGATGATCTGCATTGTGATGAGTCTGTCCCACTGCCATCGACTGGATTAATGAGTTAATTGCCAGGAAGCAGCAATTCCTAAATATAACCTGTGTCTATAGGAAAGGCAGCAGAGCCATGAACRCTCCCAAATCAGCCGTGTTTCCCACATGGCTGTGCTACAAATCCCMCATGAGGACACAGATCCTGATGTGCACAGAAACACACATTTTCTATTTTTACATGTGCTAATAAATTTTCCCCACTTCTAAAGGCACTAAATTGGCTCAAACTCCTCTTGCTGTTCTCTCATATTCTAACAATCACTTTATGGTCAGTCTCACATATGACAGCATTAACAGAGCAATGATTTTCAAGCACGCATTAAAAACTCAWATAATCAGCATTTTATTTTTCATTTCCATTACTCTAGTCCCAGAGGTTGCCTTTTAGATTATTCATCTCCGTTCCCAACCATTTTGTCCAGAGGTATTTGAAAAGCCTGATGAATTTCAAGAAGAGCAGCAAACTTTCCCAGGATCTTAATGATGGGATTTTTCTTTAAACACCCACAAAATTCAGGTTTCCAATCAATGTCTGAGAATCTGCAGTTCCCAACTTTCATTTCCCTTTGTACAGCCTYGCCAAGTAATAAGATTCCGCAGAGTCCTTCCGGCTGGCCTGAGGCTTTATAGTTCTCACATCCTGGAACTGCTCCTTCAGTCTGTTTTGCAGAAGACGGGCCTCAGATCCATCCCAGAACTTACAGAGCATCGTTCCTTTTGGCTTTAAAATGCTTTTGGATAYATTCAGAAGGCCTAAACACAGATTGATCAGCTTCTGATGATCCATTTCTTTAATGCCTGTCGCGTTGGGTGCCATGTCACTCAGGATGACATCCACCTTCCCCGCAGGAAGCACGCTCTGGATTGTCCTCAGCGTGCTGGGGTCTGCAATGTCAGCTTCTGACAGGAAAACAGCTCCTTCCAGAGGAGAAATCCGCAGSAGGTCAACGCCAAGGACAAATCCGATGGGGACAGTGGGATCTGTAAGGACAAATGACACAGGGAACATTCAGAGTGGCTGCAAACAACCTGCACATGCATGAGCTCTGTGCATCACCTGCCACAGCTGCCTTCTCACCCCCAGTGCATCTGCATGGAGAGTTTGCCATAAGCTCATCTGTTCAAGACATGGAAACTCAGCCACTTTGCATAAGCAAGCATGATTTTTCTTGGTTTTTTACTGCTCTTTCAAGGCTGACAATCCAGAAATCCTGGACAATGGTGCAGATAATAACAACTCATCTTGTAAATATTAATGGCTTCACCCACATAAACCATGTGCAGCAGTTGCTTACATTTTTCGAGAAGGGAAATAATATTTCAGATAGGCCAAGGTAATTGCTGTAGGTCACAATTTCAGAACTGGATGAAGAGATCTTCCCCACAACAGCTAATGGGAACACTAGCACCACACGGTCTGTTTTATTTCATAAACACAGTTTCTCCAGACCATATGAAGACTTACTAGGCACATCATTTCATGTTTTTATCAGTGACTGGAACTTGCCCTTACCCAAGTCCATACTATTATCATCGTAGTATTTCCTTGATTTTACAGTATTTCAATTTAGATTCCATTGTATTTTATGGATCTSTCACACACTTCAGGAGGAGTATCTTGCCCATCTTGCCTGCCAAAAATATRCACTTACCAGTGCCTAAGGCATTGACTCTCTCTACAGCAACCTGGCTCCAAGCACCAGGTGCTGCTCCACAGTCAAGAACAGAAAGTCCTGGACGAAGAAGACGGAGCTTGTCATCGATTTCCAGCAACTTGAAGGCACTTCGACAACGGTAATGCTGCTGCTTGGACGCCTTGACAAAGGGATCTTTAAAGTGCCGCTCCAGCCACCTCTGCTCAATTCCAGTTTTCCTCAGAAACCTCACCGTGGTGTGCAGGCACCTGCTCATCCAACGCTGACAGTTCCTGGGAAGAGAAACAAGTCAAGAAGTCAGCACATAACTACTCCATATTTGAGAAGTTTCTCTGGTAATTAACTCCAGCCTACACTACWGGCAGCCCAAGGAGGGTGTGGAATCTTTATCTGGAGACATTCGAAACAAACCTGGACACTTTCCTATGTCATCTGCTCCAGGTGAGCCTGACTGGGCAGGGAGGTTGGGATCTCCASATGTCCCTTCCAACTCAAACCATTCTTCTAAAAAGAAGCCTCCAAATTTGAGATTTTTGGCACCTTTACTTATCAAGTTCAACCACGACAGCAGGGCCAGGTTTTGGATGAGGCCTCACGGGTCATCCTGAGCTAATGGGGGGAAAAAGAYCCCACTCCAGCTTCTGTTCTGGTGTTTTAAGGACACGACACGGCAGAATGATCCCAGCACGGTCCTGTGCGGGGCTGGAAGCTTTCTTGAGCCCCTCGGAGGAACCGGGGGATGCCCGAGCTCCCGCAGGCTCCAGGAGGAACAACCAACAAGAGCCACAGCCCCCGCCGGGGCGGAACCGCYGCACAGCCTTTCCAGCACCCACAAACCGCAAACATTAACCCATCCCCGAGAGAAACTCCAGCCGCCGGCACGAAGGACACGCCACTATTCCCGGTTGGGCCACCGGGATCGCCTTACCTGCCCCCGGCAATGGAAGCTCCCGCCGGGCCCGCCATGGCCGCCTCAGCCCCGCCCCGCCCCGCCTCCCCTCACGGCGGCCGCGCGGGAAGCGCCGAGCGGGCTGAGGGTGACAACGGGACATCGGGCGGGCTGACGGTGACACGGGTGACACCGGTACGGGCTGAGGGTGGCACCGGGACGGGCTGAGGGTGGCACCGGGCGGGCTGAGGGTGGCACCGGGCGGGCTGAGGGTGGCACCGGGACGGGCTGAGGGTGGCACCGGGCGGGCTGAGGGTGGCACCGGGCGGGCTGAGGGTGGCACCGGGACGGGCTGAGGGTGGCACCGGGCGGGCTGAGGGTGACACCGGGACGGGCTGAGGGTGGCACCGGGACGGGCTGAGGGTGGCACCGGGCGGGCTGAGGGTGGCACCGGGCGGGCTGAGGGTGGCACCGGGACGGGCTGAGGGTGGCACCGGGCGGGCTGAGGGTGATACCGGTACGAGCTGAGGGTGACACCGGGCGGGCTGAGGGTGCGGGGCCGAGGTGCGCGGGACACGGATGGCGGTGCAGGGGGGGTCAGGATTTGGGATGGGGGTCAGATATTTGGGGAAGGGGCGCTGGGAGTCAAGGATTCAGGAAGGGGAGTAATGATGGTGATCGAGGATTCAGGGAGGGAGTTTTGGAGGAAAAAACTCCAAAATTTGGGGTGAAAGGATCAGAGCTTTGGGGAGAGGTTTCGCGGGCTCAGAGATTCGGGGAGGAGATTCTGGGTGGACAGGGGGGTCAGATATTTGGGGAAGGGGCGTTGGGATTTAAGGATTCGCAGAGCGGGTAATGAGGGTGATGAGAGATTCAGGAAGAGAGTTTTGGAGGAGCAAGGATTTGGGGAGAGGGTATCAGAGCTTTGGGGAGCGGTTTCGGCCGCTCAAGGATTCGGAGAGGATATTCTGGGCGGACAAGGATTTGGGGAAGGGATCAAAGATTTGGGGAAGCGGTGCTGGGAGTCAGGSATTCTGGGAGAAGGTGTTGAGGGTGATCAGGATTCGGGGAGAGGGTTTTGGAGTAACAAGGATTTGGGTAGGGGTAAGCAAAGCTTTGGGGAAGGGTGCTGTAGGAGCAGGAAAGCAAGGGGTAGTGGGAGCGTTAGGGAAGGGGGTGTTGGTACTGGAGGACCAAGGGCTTAGGGAGCAGGCATTGGGAAGGGTGCTGGGTATTTATGGGGTGAGGGCTGTCTGCACCCCCGGGTCCCCTCTGAGCGTGTCCTGCTCGTCCCTCGCCCAGGAGCCATGTACACATCCAGACTCTTCACCCTGGTGCTGGTGGTGCAGCCGTCCCGCGTCCTCCTGGGCATGAAGAAGCGCGGGTTCGGCGCCGGGCTGTGGAACGGCTTTGGGGGCAAGGTGCAGCCGGGGGAGAGCATCGAGGAGGCTGCCCGCAGGTGAGGATGGGGCCAGCAGCCCGGGGACAGGTACGGGGACACGGGTGGAGGTATTGGACAGTCGACGGTGTGCTGCAGGGGGAGGTACCGTGGCTTATCTGATCAGTGACATCCTTGTGGTACCCACCAGAGCAGCCTTGAGCCATCTCTGAACAGAGAGTTACCTGCTCCAAAGGTGATGGGAGACTCTATAAAGAAACAGGATTGCTCCCCCTTCTCTGTCATCTGCAAATCTTTGAACTGTCATCCAATCTGTGAGCAGCTGGAACTTGCCAAGTGTCCTCCCTCCCATCTCCTGGACCCTGATCCAAACTGAGATTGAGTCTGTGAGTGGTGGATGAAGGTTCTTGCACTGTTCAGAGAGATGCAGGGTTTAATTTTAGCTGCATAGCAGAACCACAGCTAATTTAATTTAAACAATAAGCCAGACTGTTTATTGTTTAAATTTTGAAGCTGTTGAACAGATGCCACCTTTCAGTAGCATYTTTAGTACTGCATGAAATGTAATGACAAAATAGCAGAAATTCTTAGGGGTCTCTTATGAAAAGCACTGTAGAAATTTAKTATTTGATTGCATGCTGACATTTTAAGTGCTAATGCTGAGATAGGAAATTGAATTTCATCAGTAAAAAGGCACRGTAATTTTTGAAACCTTTAGTACTGATTTCTTGTAATTCTTTCATCTTTCTGGCCATTAAAATGAAGTAGCATATCACAGCTGAATTGCTAAACTCCTCTAAAAATTGGGTACCTTGTTCTTTACATGAGTGTTGCTAATACAAAGGCGCACTTTGCCATCCCCTCAGTTTCTGATATATGCCCAAAACTGCCTTTGCACCTGCAGGAAGATGAGTGTTGGAGTGCTCAGGTGGTACCCAACAGTTTCTGCCCTCAACAGCCTCCTCAGCTGTGCCAGCACAACCGCCCGGGGTTCTGTGGTGAGCTGGTCCCAGGGACAGAAGGGTCTCTGTGCAGATGTGCTCCCAGCACCACGTGGCCTCAATGTACCTGACACTTTATCGTGGCTTTTTGTGTCATTTACCATCTCTGAGTGGAGGGAGAGATGTAAGTTTTGTCTCTTAACATTTGCTAAGCTTACACTGCCACTGACTGTGGAGTAAATCTAATGGTTGAATGTAGCACTGGATTTCCTTGGTGCTGGCCYTGAGTTTGACACCAGATCTTCTGTTCACACAAGATGTCAAGTGCCACCATTTTCATCAATCCCAAAGCAATGTGCTACAGCTCTGCCAGCACCTGCTGCTGGGGACTGTCCCCATCCCTTCACCTGCAGTTTACTCCAGAATGACMCAACCAGCTCCTGCTGAGGTCAGCTGGGCAGGAAGCTGTACCCAGAGCCAGGACCAGCTGGACACACTGACCMGCTTCCTTCCCCAGCACCCAGGGCACAGCTCTCCTGCAGGAAGCTTCACAGAGTCCAAATCAAACTTCCCTGGCACCATCTCACTGCACTGGGAGTTGAGGTGTCAGGCTGTGGTTCCACGTTGCTCTGTCTCAGCTGGATTGCCAGAGGCACCAGGTGTGAAGTGCTCTCTCAGAACAGAAAGTTAAATATTAAACCAAAACATGAACAAAAGTTCCCAGTAYCAGTAAGATTTCCATCCTCTGCTGGGTACAGCATATTCCCACGGGCACCTGGGCAGCTCCTCATTGGCACATCTTGTAAGGGGAGCATTTAGTGAATGAGTTATTTCTAGTTTGCCACCTGTAATGTTTCCACTTGCTACAGACAGAGCCAAGCAGCTGACAGATAAATTGCCTGGAGAACTGTAGCAGTGTTGTGCTTTGTTGTTCAATTATCAGTGCCTGTAAAAGGAGGCTTTTAGAGTCATTGCTGGAAAACTGCCTCTATTTTAGACATAGATAGCTTCTCAGAAGATAAACTAAAATTAGCCGAGACATTAAGCTGAAGTATAATTTTAAAAGATGGGATCCATGAAATCAATGCCAAGGAAAGCTGGAGCCTTAAAGTCATTTCCATTACATTTTAAAATWGTTGTTACTGCCAAATAGGCAACTACATTAATTATTAACTTTAACTAAAGATACAGTTTCAGAGTATTCCTTATTTTTGTACATTAGAAAAACCATGACTAACTTTCAGCTCTGCTGCTTCTGTTCAAGGGAGATGAAATAAAAAAACCCTGAGCGCAGAGCATAAAGAGAGGAAATAATTGAATGTGCTTCAAGTAGCTGTGCATGGTGGTGCGTGGAAAAGAGCTGGCACAGCTCTCCAAGTGCTCTTAGAAGTCTTGCCTTCTGGCCTCTCATTATGCTCAGTGTGCTTCCCAAGGAGCAGAAAGGCAAAGTTTACACAATTGCTTTGTGTTTTTTACGCTGCATTTGAATGGGAATTGGGATTCTCAATGTTTTGTGTGCAAGTGGTGTTATGGAATGTGTAATTTAAATAAGCTTCAGTTTGCCTCAGAAGTAGATGATTGTCTATAGGTGCTCCTTCTGGTGTTCATTATTGGCTTCCCCACAATTCCAAAAGCTTTAGCTTAAAGTTGGCAAAGCCTTTTGCCTGTGTGAAGTTTATCTTGGAGTTCTGAAGCCACACCCAGGTACAGTCACATGACTTCATATACCCAGTTCTCACYCACCTCAGGAAAGGTCAGCATGTTACAAGGACTAAGGACTGTAAATTATAATAAATTATCTATTTTCCTGGATCTTCCCCTTCCATTATAGACTGTTTTCCTACCAGGTTCAGGAGCCAGAAATAACACACGATTCCATCCTGGCTCCACTGTGGTGTAGGGAGACTCATAGTTTGGTGCAAGTCAGAACCCTGCTCTGTTGTACAGGGGCAGCTTTCACCTTTGGTTCACTGGAAGGGTTTTGGATGTGTGAATAAAGCTAATGACTGCATTCTTCTCCTCCCAATGCTCACTTTCATGTAAAGAAGTCATTTTCTTTGGCAGGGAGCTCCTGGAGGAGAGTGGACTGACTGTGGACACCTTGCAGAAGATGGGTCAGATCACATTTGAGTTTGTGGGCAACTCTGAACTCATGGATGTGCACATTTTCCGGGCAGATCACTTTCAYGGAGAGCCAACAGAAAGTGAGGGTAGGTGGCTGGTGGAGGGAAGAAATGATGTGCATGCTCTTCTGAGACAACTCTTATGAAATGGAGAACTATTCATGCTAAAATGCCTCCCAGGAGGCAGCTGGGCTGCAGAGGGAAGCTGCTTGCTGACCAATATTCACAGTGTAGGCAGCAAAAATCCATGAGAAAGTCCCATGCAAAGTTCTTTTGTTTTCTCCCACCAGAAATGCGGCCCCAGTGGTTTCAGCTGGACGAGGTGCCATTCCATCACATGTGGCCAGATGACAGCTATTGGTTTCCTCTGGTGCTTCAGAGAAAGTTGTTTCGTGGCTATTTTAAGTTCCAGGGACAAGACACCATCCTGGAGCACAGCCTGAAAGAAGTGGAGGAAGTTTAAGAAAGCAGAAGCGTTCAGCCCACGTGCTACTGCCCACATTGGGCTACAGCACCCTGAGTATGATCTCCTTGCTCATCTTTCCAGTAAAGGAGACTTATGGTCCAGATCACTGGGAAGTAAGAAAAATAAGGGGGTTTCTWAAAGCAGAAATCATAGCAACGAGATTTTCCATGCTGTGAAGTCCCTGGCTGTGGTAGGCTGTAGTGGTTATGTGATCACAACCATTAAAAAATTAAGTGTTAACCCTTTTCAATAGCTTAAGCTTTTCCCTCATGAGTGGATTTTTTTTTAAATTAAAATGTTTTTTTTAGTAAAAGCATGTGTTGTTCTGTTTTAATGATGCTGTGAAAAGCCTCTTGAAAAGTTCCAACAAGAGATTCCTTCAGGGTTCTTCAGCTGAAGGCRGCGTGAGGTTATGGGATTCAAGAAAACAGAAAGCAGAGGTAGATGTACAGTCCTGTGTCAGCCCAGCTTTCACTGTTGCAGCTCCTGCTGTGAAGTTGAACTGTTTGAGCATTTCAGRTAAAAACACACTGAACAAAATCAAMWTSCAGCAAGTCCCTGTTGCAAAGTGCCATCCCCTGGGGTTGCAAGCTTTGCCTGGGGCAGGAGCAGGTGATGTCAGCCCAACCCAGCATGGTGGGCAGCAGAAGTTCAATCCAACCATGCCAGAAATAACACATCACATATGTAACTTCTTACACACGTTTGTTTTTTTTTAAACACTTTTACAGACATATAACACATACAGATAGAATCTTGGAATGTAACGTAGGATTTGTAAACATTTCCAGTCTACCAGCTGTAGTAATAGTTCTTTAATTCCTGCATTTGGATAAAGTGCTTCATACATAAGGCTATTTGAGCAAAGCAAAGATACAGGATATTCCAGGCAGGCAAAATTCACATCCTCTGATCAATGTTTGCTTCCTGTCTCCCTCCAGCAGTTTTATACCACTCAAAATGCCCTTCTTCATCTGCTCTGCAAGCCACAGCTCAGATTTAGAAAGATGAATTAACACYTTAAAACTTTACTTTTCCTTTTGTGCTGCACATTTGAGTTATTTACWGAGATTTTGACACCCACCTCTGCTTCTGACCTGGCAGTGAGAGTTCCTGGCTGCTCYAACATAGAATGACTCAGGGCAAATAGGAGAGAGGATAATCACAAAAGGACAGGCAGCTTTTACTGGGTGTAGGACCTTACTGCCTGGTGGCAAAGGGAATGACTGGCAGCCAATACCTGTTAAATACCTCGGTTTATTTCCTGGTGGAAACTAAAYTGCAGGGTGAGACACAGCACATGACAATCACACTGCATTACTTTGCTCCTCCAGGAGGTTGGGTAGGAAAAGAGCAAGCATGGCTCAGGCTGTCACTTCTCTTTGTTATCCCCTCTCTGCAGACAGGTGAGTCCTTCCAGGAAGATGCTTTCCCCTGCCCTGACTTCTAGGTCATGTCAAAGAGCTGGGATGCTACTGYTTCTGCTGCTGTGAGACTGACATTGCTTAAATAAGTTCTGTCCCTGGCTGGTGATCTTTGTTTTTTAGTAAACAGCACAAACTGATGAGTGTAAATTAGCCTGTTAGAAACAGTAGGAATGACACCCTTGCATGGTCAGAGGAGAGTTAAAAGCACTGGAATGCAGCAAGGCACCATTGAACATGTTACAGCTTAGGAGGAGCAACTTGCCAGGAAGATGGCAGGAGAGGGAAAGAAGGATCAAAGATTTAAGGTATTGTAAATAGAGTTTGGAGCCTTTCAACACATGATACCGACAAAAAACCTGCATATTCCCACTTCACAGCTGGAAGTGGAGAAGCCCTCAGGAGTGACAAAAACATAAGAGCCCTTTTCAGAGAAGTTTCCAGGCAGYCTTTCAGGGCCTCAGGTGTTCACCACCCTGGTACCTCCAGGACTGATCTGACAGACGCTGAAGGCTTTTCCACCATCSCTCCTTTGAACACATCAAAGTCCCCTGACCTCAAGCACACACACGAAAGCTTCCATTCACAAAAAGCACATTAACACTTTGGCACTGCATCTTACAGGAGCATCAGATCTCAGATAGGCAGCACACACTCCTCACTTAGTCTGGCTTGGTTAGTGTTTACTGCAGAAGGCAAGAGCATGGAGGTAACTACAGCTGTTTTCCCCACACTAACTAGGGCAGACAGACAACTGAAATCAGCTTGATGGATCCTTGGAGTCCCTATTGCTTCCCTCTGGAGGAAGGAGGCTGTGCTTGATGCTGCCCTCCAAGTCTGACAGATCCATAAACTGAACGTAACGGCAGCAATGAAATCCCTCACACATTGAGGTAAACAAACAGTGCTATTTGCACACTGACCAGTCTCCCAGAAGAAAGGTTTGCAAACTAAGGGTTGTATGAAATAGTGTCTGCATGTGTTTAGGAATGAGACAGAAGCTTGACAGTCCAGTATGAAATAAACTCTGAAGRTGCCAGCAGCTGGATCAGCTTTGAGAATACTGGGCCTCAGTTCTTCAATACCTGGAAAACAGAGTAAAACCAAAACAAGAAAAACCCACCCAAGACTATCTTCAAAGACAAAGGGCTAACAGGGGAGGAATGGGTATTTTCTCAAAACAACATAATTTCAGTTTCTTGATAGGTTCTGTGGTGTGTGTCTATCATCGTTAGTCTGTGCACTTGGGACTGTACAATTCATGCTTTGAARAACAGGAAAGAGGAGTTAGTCTAAAGCCCTAATGTCATTTTGATGTTTGCTTTTTGAGGGGTTGCTTTTTGATTTTAAATCAAGTTCAAAAATTGTCATTTTTTTCTGAAAGTGAGAAGCACAAAATTCCATTCAGGCTACTCCTTTGCAACTGCTCCCACAAAACACTGCCCAGTCAAACAAATTMCATATGAGACCCATCATAAATTATCAGCTCTTGCCCCAAAACATACAGTATTTCTCATTTTCACTATCCACCACATCAGGTAAACAAATGAGGGAGGATGGGTCTGAGACTAAGCCAGCCATAACCAGCCAGCAGCTGCTGATAATGCCAGGGGTGAAGAGCATGTAAAAGTCTGGTAACACACTTTCCACACTTGAACCACAAACCATCTTCCTAATCAAAACAAGGTCAAGCAGAAAAACCTGTGTGCCACGCTTGAGATGATATTYTCTTTGTAACTGGACTGTAGAAACATTTCCCTTCCCTGCCAGTTAGTTCCAGCTTGTGAGCAGAATTTCTTCTGCAGGAGAGAATCAAATCTGCCACAGCCATTTGCAGTTCATCTGTCTCACTGGACAAGGCCCATGTGCAGGAGGAAAGTGAGTTAACATCTGAATTGTTGGAAAAAGCTCTTAATGCATTCTGTGCAAGGTTGGCTACACTCTGCTTAAGGCCCAGSACTCAAGGAATTCACCCATAGCAGTGTATCTACCCCATTTTGAGGAGTGTGAGTAATGGYTATTCAGTCTCCTGAAACCAGGCAAATAACTTATCTTGCTCCTAGCTGAAGAAACTAACCCAGAATTTCAGCCTGGGCTAGGAAGATTTTCATGTTGCACTGAATTTTCTAAATCAAAAACAAAAAAGAAACAATAACAAAAAAAAACCCCTCAAAAAAAAAAAAAAAAGCTTTTGTGATTGGAGGATTTAAATACATTTCCTGATAATGGGGAAATTCCCCAGTGGGAAAATACTGTAATGGTTCCAGTTTGACAGCAAGCACTCATCCTTGTTAATTTGCTTCCTTTTTACCAACTCWAAGAAAATTCTAAGAAACCAAGTCACAAATTCCCCTTTGGAAGCTATTTTGGCCCCAGAGAAGTCAGGTTCGGGTAGTCTTGTTCACACAGAGTTTTGCTGCAGACGTTTGCAGTTTGATTATCAATTTCTCTGGAGGATGTGCACCATTTCCCCTGAGGTAACACGACATGCACGTTCTCCCTTTTTGACTCTCCAGGGAAAGTCACTGGAGACACAAAGTGGAGAATGTTAAGTCCCTTTATCACAACCACAAACGGTTCTGAAAACCCCATTACCAAGGGCTGTGGTGTTTTTAGAGATGAGAACTTTCACTTAATTATCTGCTCTCCTTCACAAACACACTACAATGCTACCCACAGCCAGGAAAACTAATTACAGTAACATCCTGATAAATACTGATTTTTTGCTAATGAACTGTATCAGCATTGTGTTCCAGCCTGCTGGTGTAACAGGATACTTCTGATCTTACACCAAAGAAAACACCAGCCTTCGGGTCAGCAGCTCTCCAACAGACCTTAACAGCTACTCACCAGATGGAGGTCAGAACCTCCAGGAGACATAAACAAGCTACCTTGTGGCTGTTCTGCTCCTGTAGTAGAGTGGTTTACAATTAAGGAGTGTTTTAGAAGATTACTTCCTCATTTACGCCAGGGAAACTCCTCTGAGTTCCTGAACCCAGCTGTCTTTGGCCCCAAACTGAAAAATATGAGCAAGTCCCCAGGCTGCCCTGCAACCATGAAGGGAAACAGTCCATCCACCAGGAAAATCCCTGTCACACAGCAGCACAGACCCCTGCCCTCTGGCTTACAAAATCCAACCACTTCATTMATTTTGTGCTAAAGTCTAGCAGTAAGAAATCAAATCCAGACACCTACAATGGGATAGGGGATGGCTTTCAGCTTTCCTTATGCACACGCGTCCCTAACACAGGCCCTCCAAGGCATAAAAGGCATTTTATCTCCACTACAAGCAAGTGCTTCAGCTATCCTGCTCATCTCAGCACTTCAGAGATGTGGAGAGATGTGTCAGCACAGCTGCAGACAAACACAASTGGAGGACTGTTAGTACAAGATGCAGAGACCTCAGCAATTGCAGCACTCGCTGTGCCAGACCACATCCCAACCCCATGGGGAGTGTCTGCAGGATAAKGAACATCAGCTCTGCCCCAGGGCATTGCAAAATTAACAAATTGTCTCTGTATCTGTATGTTCTGCCCCACATCCAGTCTGTCTAAATCAGAGAGCAGCTCAAAGCAGCAATATTAAAAAAAAAAAAAAAAAAATAGCTGTTTGGAGGATTCATTGGAGGTAGAGGTCCCACCCCTTCGTTGATTGCCCTTCTTGCTCCATGCGGGATGCCCGGAACATTAATTGGAAAAGAAGTTTCCCTCTGGAGGTGACAGTGGTGGGSTTGGCATACTGCTAGATCCCACGAAAAGGCAGCTCAACTTCGGCTTCAACTCATTCCAAACCTTACTCATCTGTGAATGGAGGAGAGAAGGCAGATGTGACAACGTGGCAGGTACCAATCTCACCACACGGAATTGCAGCAGCAAGCTCTGGTACCCAGAAACACAACACAGATTTGCTGAAGTGTTTTTAGGAAGTTCATTGGAGCCAGATTGTTCCTTTTAGCTATGTGCAGCTCCCTGAAAATTTTCCTAAGCATGTATGGAAGGGAGATTTCCCTTCATCAAATTCCTTCACTGAAGGGATGGAAGGGAGCTGGAGGAGGAGCGACTTTTCTACTAGAACCAATGCAAGAAAATCTGTATATGGTGAATACTAAAGGCCATATCTAGAGTTTAAAAGGGAGCTTCTAAGTTTTAGAGCAAAACCCAGGAAATTTTCTTGTCACACAAACTCTGTATAGCATAACAAAAAACGAGATTAATCTAGCAAACACRCATCATTCATTACAGAATAGCTACTTCATGGTTGGGTCTTCTCCGACTACCCCTAAGGCAGAGCCAGCTACAGGGGAGAGAAGTAAAGAAGGAAAAAATAGCAACTTGCTGCAAGAAGACAGTGTTTTAGAGGGGTTAGAGGCCAATCCTGATCCTCACCCCAAACTAAAAAGACCTCAGGTAACTCCTGAGTTATGAAAAAGCCCAGTTGGACTGACTATTAGAAGATGAAAGCCAATGGGTGAAAACAAATCCATTGAAATTCTCCTTCATGTTTGGGGGRAAAGGATACAGTCCAGAACTCACCTCTTTGTGACCCTGAATCTGGGAGTTGACAAAGGCCCCCAAAATGTGAGATGTGAGAGGCAGGTAGATGTGGATGAGCTGTGTCTCCTGATGCAGGCAATACAGGGAGAAGTAATTCCGCAGCTCCATGGTTATGATCGCGTTCTCTTGCTGAAAGAAGAGGGTGCCAAGCACTTAMACCAGGTGAAAACAGCATTTCTTACCATACCAGCAATTCAACACACACCCAAAACCTAAAAAGGGCAGTTCCTGGACTTATTTGATCCTGCCACAGAACCAGTGACAAGCATTGAGGAAAACAAACACATTTTCCACGTGGCACAGCAGGTAGCCCAAATTCCCCAAAGCACAGGCTCCACTTTCAGTCCAAAAACTTTCTGCAAATGTGGCTGAGCTTCAGAGCAGCCCCACTAGAGATCCCAGAGCCACCCTCTGCTCTGCCAGGTGCCTGCCCTACCTCCACAATGCGAGATTCCAGCTGCTCCACCGATTCTGGCTCTTTGTTCTGCACGGTGGCACTCATCATCTGCTTCTTCATCATGCTGTACTTGTGCAACGCTCGCTGGTGCTTGTGCAACACCCCCTTCTCGTGCCTTTCACACAGATCCTTCAGGGGAAAAGAAAACAGCAGGTACACAGTGAGCAAACACGCAGCCAAGTACAGCAGGAACACACACGTGGTCACTTTACGGCATTTTTGCTTTCAAGAGGGTCAAAAATTGCCAGCAGCTGAGAATTTAAATAACCAAACTGCTCGAACCCAGAGCAGTCAGCTTAAGAGGCAACCTGGAGCATCACTTCTGCCAATATTTTGGATCTTATAAGGCCTCTTATCTTTTCTGACCTTCTCAGTACTAAGTGCTGACAATTAATTAAATCGCTGGCGCAATAATGTTCTTCARTTTCAGTCCCAGCCTGGGAATGTCAGGAGAGGCTGCCACACACAGTTGACCAAAGGATTARTGTTAACAAAATCCTGAACTTAGGGCTCCATGAGCAAACCAGTAACAATCTAGTTCACTGCTCTGACTCAAAAGCAGCCAAATCTAAAACCAAAAAGTTAGCTTATCCATACAAGTTCAGCCAGTCATATTTTTTAATTCCTTGCAGGGTTTGCTCTTTGGCAAGTTCTCATCACCAGACAAGCTGATCAGTAAGGCTACAGAGCTCCTTATGGCCAGCAGCCACTCCCCTCCCTCTGCCAGATGCCCAGTTTGCCTCTGAACTGGCCTCACAGACAGTTTTCCACCCAGTTGGCGTTACACCCTCTAAAGAGCACAAGCTTGCTCTAAACAACTTTCTTGCTGGCAGAAGAACAGCAGAGCTCACTTTATAGGACTGGAGTAAATCCAGGAAAAGGTTCAGCTTCTCCACCACATCATTCTCTTCCTGTTTACCCTAGAAAACAAGGAAAAAGTACATTTTACGTAAGCTTGGCATCACAGCCCTTCAACCCCCACCACGTGGGCTCCCTCTGCACTCTCAGGGCACATTGGAGCTTACACAACTGCATCARAAATCTCTCAGATGGCACTGGAGTGTTTAGCCTTCAGTGTGCAGAACAAAGACCTGACTGAGGCAGGAACAGCTTTTCCAGCTGACTGATCATTAGCACAAGAGGAGTTGGTTTCACAGGCCTGCGTGTCAGTCCTTTCAGAGCACTCTGCCTGGAATTCCTTGCTCTTGCAGATTCCTCCCATCTTTCATCTTCCCTTCCTACAAGATAACTAATCCATTAAAACTCTGAATACCTGCATGTTCCCCACAATAGCTCATGCATCAGGAGGCAGAGATGAGACACCAAGACAAATTTCACTAGTGGCTTTTTTTTATTTTACAAAATACTCTTTTCTTCCTGTATCAGTGGAGCTCTCTGGAGCATAAACTGGAGGAAAAGACCTGGCCCGACTGATCTACAAAAGCACACTGAGTGTTTTAGCACAATGAGATGAAGAGCACTGAAGACAAAACTATTGCTTTTCCTTCCCAGACTGTCGTGTTCTCACATTATTCTGGCAGTCATTACCACACTGTACACTTAGACAGAAATGTGGTGCTTCTGTCTCAGTRATTCTCATGTAATGTTTAAGTACATGAATGTGAAAATTTGATTCAGAAGTTAAGTTATTCTGGGTTCTCTGTAGCAGACTAATAAGATGGAACACAGCACTTTTGGACAGCTCATCATAGCAGTGAACTTAATGTGTGCAGTAACCATTTAAAATTAAGAAAGAAAGCAGGTTTTTCCCTCCTTTCCCTTGCCTGTTACATTTTTTCCTCATTTAAACACAGTCCAGGTATTTCACACAAGCTTGAACAAGCAGGSTGGTAGTCGAGGATGTGAGTTTGGACTGCAATCTCCCTCTTAACTCTTGAAGTGCTTATGTCCACAGAGCTCATAATTCAAGATGAAATTTCGGGCAGAAATGTACCTCACTCATGTTACAAAAAATAACAAAAAAGGAAAAAAAAAAAGAACAAAGTAAAGAACTCACTTGCTGCACAGCCTTATCTGCCAGAAGTGCAAATTCAACAGACAGACCCTTCAAGGCTTGTTTCAGAGTCCCCCACGTGTTGTTGTTCAAAGCAGCCCAGGAAGGAAGTGGGGTAGTGTCTGAGCCCAAAGCACTGGAAGATAAGCAATGGTCACATCTAGGAGACAAATTCCACTCAGCAGATAAAATTTTTTGCAAAGAGCAGTTCAGAGCTGCAGATCTGTCTAAACAGCTCACAGTGCTGAGCTACTACTGTGCCATCAGAAGTTAACTGTGGATACACTGTGGGGAGACATAAAAACACTGGTATCTGAATGGGAAAGTATTTCTGTTTGCTTCCCTCACAYTCTGGGGAATGCAGACTTAGTGGAAAGCATCCATTTCCTTCTTTTATAGAAGGAAAGATTGATTATGCYTCAATACAGCACGCACTGAAATACCCATTCTTACCAGACCATTTGCAGGTCAAACTTTGCACCAGTTTTGAGTTCTAAACCAACAATATAAACGTTCACACTAGCAAACCTTGCTCCTGCCAACCTACCTGAGCTCCTTCCCAAAAATGAGGAGGTCGGAGGCGTTATCGATGGCTCGGGAAGCGATCCTCTCYGCGCGGTCCCGGAGCTTATAAAAGCTGTTATAAATATTTCTGATCAGCTCCCTGCTGGCAGCAAACTGGGCCTGAATGTCAGCTGGGAGGAAGTCCTGAAGGAGTACAGAGGGGTTACTGGTGGATAAATCAGAGGTACACCACAGCCTGCAGAGMGGGAAAGGCTTCCCTATTGTGCTCCCTCCCTCACGCCCTAAGAACCCTGCAGAGATCAACTTCCCACTTTAGGTGTCCAAGTCAGTGTCAGAAAAGATACTGAAAATCTTGTTCATTCACAGATATGATAATAAATATAATATAATAAATTGTATTAAACAAGTCACACAAACAGCCCTAATTTTCAGAGGCAGAAAGATATTTCAAATACCCAGTACAGACAGAGTTGGCAAAATCTGCAATTCTGCTGCGCAGTTAAAATAGGGTTTTTGTGGGGTTTCAGGCTCAAAAATCTGATCTGATCCTGCTGGTAACTCAGGTAAAGGCAACTGAATTGAAAGCTGAGCTCTTTTTAACCAGTTTATCACTGGTAAAACCCTGAATTAAGCTCCAGTTGCAAAACCTTCAGCAAGCATTGCAGGAACCTGAACAACAACTTGCTTTGAAATWGCTCAAGGAACACAGTGGATGTGTATTTAAAAGTTGTCATAGCACTAATCACTGGGATAAAGAGATATATGGAGAACTTATAACCAACTTTTCCACAACAGTCCAAATTGCTCTCCCACAGGGAGAGGACAACAGTCAGAATGAGGGCATGAGCACAAGGGAAATGCATCAATCTGGATATTAACTTTTAAATTGTGCAATTTGTGCGTTTGTTTGTTATGCAAGTACAAGTAATTACAGAGAAACATGTTCTGAGCAGGATTGTCTGTTTAATCTTTATCATATTCACAAGCTGGAATTTAGCTAGAAATACCAGAYCCTTAAGAGTCAAAAGTTTATTTGATCTTTACAATAAAATTACAAGGCCCTCAAACTCTGGAAACAACTGTCTCCTACCYAAGGTCTCCATCACTCCACAAATGCCCTAACTGATGCACCTGAAAAAAAAAAGCCATTTAAAGCAGAATAACATGTTGGAAGAAATTCATATACATACCTTGGCCTGGGTAGCTAATCTGCAAGTCACAAATTCATCTCCTACTCCCTGGACCAACTCCCTTAGCTTATTCTGTACATCCTAGAGAAAATAYAGAATCAAATGAGCATGAAAGAACTATGCAACACGCAGGCAGCTCACACAGATGTATCACAGCAGAAAGGCACAACTCAGCAGATACAGCTTCACCCAGGTGAGGTTTAATTTAAGGAAAAGCATAATCTCTACTCCCATAAGAACAGTTCTAATTTTCAAAATACCACACTCTGGGCATTGAATGAAATTACATTCTGCTTTCCWTGAGGAAACACCTACTGAGAGAAAATTCTCTTCATCCCAGGGAGCAAACCCATGTAGGTTAACAGCAATTCCAAACGCTGTGCCCAGGGATGCAGTTACAGCACAACATGCAAGCTCAGGACTATTGCTAACAAATACTCACTGAGCCACTGAAGGACAGGAAGAGTTTCAAGAGCACATCTTCTGAGAAAGGGGGATGTCGAGCCACCAGGTTTATAAAACGCTTCAGCGCTCTCCTCCTCGATTCTATGAACTCTCGGTCGGCTGCAGGAAGAAATGTGGAATTTCAGTTTGCACCTCACATTTAGAGCTGCTCAGAAAGRAAAAAGAAAGTACTGCCACCAAAACTGAAGGATGTTCACCTAGAGTCTGTCAGCTCCCAAAAACAGATCTTTTAGGCTGACAACCTGAATAAATATTCCATCAAGCATTACCAAAATCCAGCATATGTATCTGCATGTGGTTATTTCCACAGGGAGGGTCAGGGAGGCCTGAAAGCCTAAGGTCTGAAACCTCMATTTACAAACTACAGGCCTACAGAGATTCTTCTTCATCTGAATCAACTCCACAGAGGGGATCCCAGACTGTTTGGGACTCCTGGGATCAGCATCCAGCTCTTCATACATGTCAGAAAGTATTTTGGAAGACCTGCACAGCAACCTGCAGTACATTCATCCAAAGTCTTTACTTGTCAAACTAAAAAAATTCCACTCCTTTTGCTAAAACAGGAGAAATACCAATCCAGCAATAACTGCAGTAAGGCAGTAAATCTAAGTTCCTGGAGTTCTTCAGGAACGATGAAAAATAAAACCAAAGATTGAAGAAAAAGAGAGAAGCACAAAGAAATTAAAGCAATGCTCTTATCCATGACAACACTTTTATCATGAAGGGTTATTACTCCTTTCCCTCAGTTTTGCTGGATGTCAGGACTGTCACAGGTGATCCTCAGTACAGCACCACCCACCAATTCATTTTTCTGCCATTGGGGTTGCAGATCATGATTTTGCTTTGCTCACACTCAAGCTACATGGACATTTCTGAAGTCATGGACACACTGCCCACAGGATGTGCCTCAGTTGGCTGCCATCCCCCAAAAGTCTGCACCTTCATCTGAAGATGGAGGGGAGCAGAGCCCATCAGGACCTGTGGAACTCTGCACAGGAGCACAGTGAGGACAAAGCACAGAGCTTTGTCCATCTGGCTCTGGAAGCTCCAAGAGTCACACATTTATACTAATCCATCAAATCCTGCAATACCATCTGTCAGTCCATTCATTACTCTGAAACAAGAACCACCCATTCCCTTCCCTTTTTCCTAACTGCAGTTTCCATCAAGCCCACTCCCACAGCTCTTCTCCATGCAGCCACTGAACTAAAGGCAATCAGCATTCTGTGCCTTATCACAGCTCTGCACTGCATTACAACTGTGCTTCTAGCACAGCTTGGTAACTAATCCTATCATTTTTTTAACTAAACTTATGATATGTGTGGGAAGAAATGCACTGGTGAGTGCAGGGAAATATCAACCACCAGCAGGGCAAGGAAATAACAGTCCCTGACAAATGACAGATACTGGAAGCTCCTTTCAGACATCCTCTCTCCTCTGAGATTAATCACAGAAGGTCTCTCTGCTCACAGKTGTTGCATGAAGTGGAAATTCTGGCTGAGAACASTGAATCAGGTTAAATTCAACACACAACCCCAAAAAATGTCTTCACAGCTCACATTCCATCATAACTATATATGACCAATGAAGCTTTTCAGTGGTGTGATTTTGCTTTGCTCCAGATCACTACACACCCTGCTCTGCTCACTGTTTACCAGTTCTGCTTTACTGGAGCAATGCATGGAATCCTCAATTGAAATCAATTATTAATTGAAACACAGCGAGTTTAGCACCATGGGCAGGAGAGAAGACATGGAAAAGCTTGTTCTTTCACAGATAAAGTATTAATCAAGACAGTTATGCAACATTTGAAATAATAAACGCTTAAAATCAGTGTCAATATTTGAGATTAATGGAAAATGTTCCTGAAGGAGCTTTGACATGCTTTCTGTCTTGGGACACTTCTTGGTTTCTAGTCTAACAGCTCAAGTATTCTTGAATGAACTRACACTGATTCCAGCCTCAGTTTTTAGTTTCTGGTTATGCTAAACATGTCATAGAATCATTTTAAGATCACTGAATCYAACTGTTAAACTAATGTTGTCAAGTCCAGGACTAAACAATGATCTTCACAACCTGTTTTTCTAAGAAGCAATACSTGCAACTCTGCCCTGCTCTTGTGTAGAATTATATTAAAAAAAAACTTAAGGAAAATCATTAAATTCCAAAATTCCACAAGAAGAAATTCCACTGAAATTTTACATTAGTATCTTACCTATAGGAATTTCTATGACAGCAATAATTCTCACCTCCAAATTACGTATTATAACCTCAAAGCTTTACCTGAGCCAAGCAGTAGCGAAGCCTTTCAACCTTTTAAACATTTATTTTCAACAGTATCACACTGATCATGCTTGCACCATAAAACAAAACCTCTCCAGCCAAAAATCAAGAGGCAGGTTTACCTCCCAGCATCCTCTTTGGTGGCAGAGCTGGCACCATGCGATAGGGGAACTTSTGCAGCAGCATCTCATGGAACACCACAAAGTCATTGTAGCGTCTGTACACGGAGCACTTGAATCGCTGCAGTCAAGGAAGGAAGAGGAGAATTAAGARGAGAATTCAATACCCAGCTTCGACAGCAGCATTTCCATCTTTTTTTTTTTTTTTTGGCCAATTTCTTCAATAGCTCAGTTTGAAATACCCAGCCACCTACACCAATTTGCTACATTCAGTTTTCACTGTCATACACCTGCTTTTTTACAGAGCTCAGGTTTCAAGCCAGTGAACCTGCAGACCATCCTCCACACCTCATTTAGATGTTCCACGCTGCAGAGGCTCAGGTCAGGAWGCCCCAGAAAAACTGTGTTAAATCTCAGCCCACACAACTGATCTGCTCAAAACCAGCATCACCCAGCACAGAAAAATCACTCAAGATTTTGCCAGCAGGAGCTGCATAAATATTTTTAAGAGGACACAGATATTCTTAAGAGGATGGATTCTTACCAAACCCAAAACTTGTTCATATTACCTTGCTGGAAACCTCATATTCCACATGTTTCAGAAAAAGGCCCTTCTTCTCAGGTATGAGCTCCACCTGCACACTGTCCTTGCTCAATAGCTCTTGGAGGGTGTGGGAAAGCAGCAGTGGATTTCCCTGGGGCGTCTGCATTAGAAACTGTTCCGCTTCCCTTGGTTCATTTACTGGAGGCTTTGCCAAATCTAGAAGACAAAAAGAAAAAAAAAAAACAAAAAAAACAATAGACCTGATAAGATATAGTAAAAGATGCAGCCTTAAAATATTCTGTTCCTTTGCTTGGTGCTCCCGGAGTGGTGCAACACAACCAGAAGCTCAGCCAGGCCACTCCCTTGGGAGGTTTTGCTGCTTCACACACGTTCACATCACCGGTACCTCCCTGCTCACAACACCCAGCAGCAGCCCCAATTATATCGAGTCAGAGAGACATCTCTGCTAAGCAAAAGAATCACAGGCCAAATTTGTTCTGTGAATCAGCTCAGAGGCCTGCATTTCCTGTCTGTCCAGCTCCCACCACAGCAGGATCTGCCAAAACSAACTAAACCCTTGCTCAGCACTTTTGGATCCTGCCTAGAACAACTCATGGAAGGAAAGAAAAATGTGTCATTTTACCACGCTGCAGAAATGTAATCCATTGATTCTGCACGTCAACCTCAGTTGACATAATTTTATCAAACTCTATGACAGTGTGCTACAGTGAGAATATATTACAATCATTTACTATGTCAACATAATTAAGTTCCAAAGAGGAGGGAAAAGGTTCCTAAGAAGGGCTACCAACCTGACAATTCCTCAATCACAGCAAGCTGTGGCAAAATCTTTCAAATTTTCCTATTCTATTCCACTGCTTGTAGCTAGAAAACAAACATCTCCTGACAATGAATTTGCCTATAACTGGGCAGCTTTGGGCAGTTTTAACTGATTCTCAGATACATGCAGAATGAAAGAAGATGGGTCTTAAAAATGTGACCCCAGAGAACAAACAACATCAAAGAAGGGGCAAAGCTGATGACTCAGAGTGTTCTCTTATCAAGTGCCTGACTGCAGCCCTTTATCTCAACCTGACTTTATAACCACAACTMCTGTAACCGTAAGCTAAGCTTRCATTGTTTTTCAAAGCCATCCTTTMTTTTCTRCCCATGCCACACACAAGAAATGGTGTGAAAAATGARGGTACAACCCTGGAATCTATTCACCCCACACCTGAGCTCTGCTCTCCCACCTGGAGCAGGTGTGCTGCTTCCTCCCTGTAAGAGGCATTCTGTGAACAAGCTCTTATACAAAACAAGCCAAATCCACTGATGAAAGGCACCTAGAGAAGCCAGGTGGGATTCATTCTCCCTTCCATTCTCCCTTCCTTGCCATTGTGCACAAGTTCTCAAATATATCTCAATTCTGAGCACACAGACAATAACACTATAGAAGCAGGAAGCATTTCTTTCGGCTTTGATACATCGTTCAAAAGTTGTTAACTTCGTAACAGATTAACCCAGGCAAGATAAGAAGTCACATCCTTAACTGGAAAGCCCTGACCTCCTCCTGATAAGGATTTCCCACCTGCTCMTTCACGTGCTCTAGGCCCTGATAAATGGGGAAAACAGGTAATTCCTCAGAATCATGGCTTTGTAACAGACACTTTGCTGTTTGTTCCATAAAATGGCTTAACAAAACYAAACCAAATCCAGGACAAATGACCTTATCCCACAAGCCTCATCAGGCTTCAGATTCCTGTGACTCAGAGAAGCAAGTCTTAACACCTCTGCTTTAACACACTAATATATCACCTGCTAACCCCACCTATGGAGCAGCTCCTAAAATTTTCCAGCTACCTGCCAGAAGTTTGCARTAAAATAATGCAAACTAATTCAGTGTTGACATGGGACACTGCTGGATAAAGTGATAAAACCTGCAGAGCACCAGAGATATCCAGAGCTGCAGAGTTGTCCACCCTGGTAATTCTTGGGTTCAGCTGCTCAAGATACATTAATAAAATACAACAAGACACAGAAAATATTACTCCCCCAATCCACACACACAACAAGACACAGCAAATGTTACTCCCCCAATCCACACACACCCCTACGCAGAATTCCAGATGAATGAAATGCAACAAGACACAGCAATTGTTACTCTGACCAATGTGTAAACACAACAAGACATAGCAAATGTTACTCCCCCAATGCACACACACATCTCTACACAGAATTCCAGAGCCTTCAGAGATGCTCAGCCACTGGCCCACAATGCAGAGAGCCCCCCCCCCCCAAATGGGGTTACTCAAAATACACCCCAACCACTTCCCCAAGCAGTGCCAATCTGTACTAACACATCATCTCTTCCTGCCTGTTGATTCACTGTCCACACTTCCCATCTTTCTGCTGGACAACCAACAAAGCAGGGCTTTCACAGCACAAACTGCTCCCTGAACTGGGGCTCAGCATTGTCTAGTAAACTGCTGAAACCCCAGCGGTAAGAGATGGGCAACAGGAGAAAATGGGTGAACCACRAAACCCTCAGGGTTTCATCTCTAAGTCCCTGAACCTGCAGCATAATCAGCCAAACTGATGCTGAGGACTCTCAGGTTCATTACAGATCWGAACCCCATTATCCAGCAAAAATCTACAGAGTGAGGCCCCCCAGGCAAGACTCCACAGTCCTTTGACAGTTCAGCCATGCTGCTCTTTTCTTGGTAATTCTTCCCCAATTTTCATCAAGTTATTCTCTAAATTTGCTTTCTAAAACTCACCTACAGGAAATGTCTTCTCTTTATCAGCAGCTCACACTCTCAGCTCTCCCTGAAATTCTCTGCAGCCTCTTTACATCTCAACCTTGTCTAAATGTGTGAAACCACACAAACCAGACAACCATGCAAATAAGTTTGAATAATTACTGTTTAATTAATAACCTCAGCGTGTCAGGTATCAACAAGACAGTTACTCAGAGTAAATCTACACCCACAACCACTGGTCTGGGAACACAATAAAACTGCTTTGGAACAGCTGTTAACCTGCTTTAGGAATYGCTGATCATGGCATTAACACTAACMCTATAGAGCAATATATACTGGAGCCATTCTTCAGCCCATTTTTCATTCCACTTACTAAAGAGCCTATTTGGGAACAGCCTCAAGAGYCCTGGCCAGGAATGGTGGATAATAGTGGGAACTCATTGGTATGAGCCCCTGTGTTCAGCCAGTAAAAGGATTTACATGTATTGTAACAGAACACTTAACGCTTCCCATCACGCACTCTCTGCTGGAGAACAGCTAATTTTGAAAACATTCCCTTTGGTTTCAGCAGATCATTATCTAGTAAAGTTTATATAGAGACAGCAGCAAGTGGATACAGAAAGGAGGTATGGAATGGTCCCCTGGAACACTGGGAAGCAGACAAAATAAAAATCAGCTTTTTCCTGCAAGCTCGGCTTTTGCTACAGCAGTTTCTCAATCTGGTGCCAATAACACATCAGGACGTGGCCTGCTACAATTGAAAACAAGCTGATATAAAAGTTAAAAATAATACATGTAAACATACATATATATATATATAGCCTGCTACAATTGAAAACAAGCTGATATAAAAGTTAAAAATAATACATGTAAACATACATATGCAAAGAAGACAACAAGATGACAAGAAGTTTGAAGAAGCATTCAAAGCATGGCCTAACTTTTGTTTGGTCATAAAAGAAAACAGCTATGAAAACACTGCATAATACTTGGGTTGTTTTTGGTTTTTTTTGGTAACAAGTCAGGTAGCCTTTGGACTGAAGGGAGTTGAGAAACTCACCCAGAGAACAACTGCAGTAGAAAATTTCTTTACTTCATGCCATGTGTTTCACACTTTAGTTAGTGCTCAATGCTCATTACTCCATGGATACAACTGGGCAGAAATCAGCATTTTATGGAGTTACCATTTTTATCCATTTAAATGTCTAAAATCGTGTATTTCTGAAAGCCAGAGCTGAGTTCCAAGTACCTGAATAGCTGCTCAGAGGTTTTACAGGTGAGTAAGCACAAACAGTAGAGAAGAGCAATGCCAGGGCTGGAAGCACAGGTGGTAAATCACAACATTGATCTCYCTTTCCTATTTAAGCTCTGTCAATCAAATTTGGAGGCCTTATCTCCATTTCACAGATGGYTGATACTACCAACTCTTTATTACACAAGGTAGTAATCAGATAAATGTATTAGACATGCTTAAGCAGATGGTGCCACTGAATTACCTGTTATATTAGTAGYATATTTTCTAGAAGGAGAAAGGAGCCTGTAAGGAAGCAAAACCTTCAGGAAAAACAACCAAGATTTCTCCTCCATCATCACAGGCCACAGCTGAGCAGAGCAAAGGGGATCCAACCCACAGGAAATTCAAGGGAGTACAAAAACTGACCGGTTCTGTACACAGATACCTCAAATTTCTCCTTGGGAAAAATGARCCAGGAACACTAAAGCAGCAATGTAAATATCATTCATCAGCATTTCCCTTTCCTTTCTGTCTTCTCATGAGAAGCCTCAGGAATTATGGAAATGCCTTTYCCCCTTATTGTGTCAAACACATTCCTCCATAATTCCAGATTCCAGTGTCCACATCAGCCTCCCTGAAAGCTGGTGCAGAATTCAACTACAAATTCAAACAGATTCCCTTCTTAGTCTTCTTTTTTAAAAAATATTACATAATTTGAAATGCCTTAAAAAAAAAAAAAAAAAAACMGAAGTCCTACCAAAAAAAAAAGCAAACAAAACTTTGTTCCTATTAAAAGAATTACATTTTTTTAAATAACCACACACAACTTGTTTGGGTTGTTTTGAAGAATTTCAAACCATGCAATTCTTATTTGGAAAGGAGAAAAACAGAAGAATCAATCTAACAAAGCTAAGTGCTGAAAAGCTCTGTGCTCAACATGGAAAGCAGGTCTGTATTTCTTACTGGGCACGAGAAAAGTTATCATATTTAGCTTCACTCTAATTAATAGCCTCCTTCCTTCTCCTTCCCCACAGCTCCCTTGTAAATACAAGCTATCCAATGCCAAAACAAAATGAGATAAAATAGCACACACAACATCATAAAATTAGACCCTGGAAAACAGGCTCCATCCAACATTTTGTTTTTCTCCTTTAAAAAAGCCAAAACACCACCACCACAGCTTTCACAGTGCARATGTCAAGTATGCACCCTGCACTGGGTTTTCTGGGTTTTTTTTGGTTGGTTAAATTTTAATATTTCCCTTTGTTTTCGAGGTGTTGGGGGTAGTTCGGGTTTTGGGGTTTTTTTTTTGGTGGTTGGTTGTTTGGGATTGTTCCAACTAAGTTTCAGCTATTCAGCACTTGGTGCTCTTAAAGATGAAACAGAGAAGTTATGGCACAACTCAAAAATAGACGATTTAGTCCTATTTAAAAAGCACCTGAATTTCTGCAGTCCTTTGCAGCTGTGGGCCTCCAACTGCTTCTCCAACTACCACAATCCCATACTCCAGCAGAAAAAAAACTCCARCACCAACCTATCTCCTCAAATGTCACACAGAGTTACTGTGTGTAAAGAMCTAACCTTAAGCCTCCCGTCCTGTTCTTTTAAGTGTGCTGTTAGATCATCAACTGATTAATCTGATTTCCCAAGGCTGGGACACATTCCATTCACAAGTCAGCCCTGAGCCACAGACCCCAGCTGTAGCAAACACAATAAAGTGAGATGCAGCTGCTTTGAAGAAATAACAGGATTAGCAGAGAAAAATCCATCGAGGAATGTGCCCAAAGATTACAGAGACAAAAAGTCAAATTCTCACTAGGGAAGGGTCCCAGCTCGCAGTGGATGACTGCTAAACTGTACTGTTTCACAAAGTGTAAAAATTCACACAACAACATAACCCAGCAAGCAACAACCCAAACAACTGCTCCGAGAAACTTTCACAGGGGCATTTTAGCCTGACTACAACACTGGCAAGTTTCCACAACCAGCTGTCCTTATAGAGGTCAAGAACATCCCGTGAAAAAAAATACTTTTATCTTTGTTTTATTTCTCATCTTCCTTACTTGTTTCTCACCCTCCTGATTACACAGCAGACACTACAGCCTCCCAATGGTCTTTTCACACATTTCACAGTTAGAACAAGCTCATTCACATCCCAAATCCTGTTGAAAAGCAATCATTAAAGCTCCCCTGCTTTTGTACCAGTTATACRTGTCTGGAACTGGTAAATTTTTCTCCACCAACCTGCACCAACCCATAAAATCTGAAGACTGCGGAGAAATCAGTGGTCCTGTGCAAATTTTACTGTCTGTAAGTTCCCATGGGCTGCACACACACAGGTAAAGATTTCCATTAGCACAAAAAGAGACACCTGAGTCCCCACCCAGCCAATACACCTGGATTAGCTTCCTGCAATCATTGCAGAACAGATTCACGTGGAAGTAAAAGCAAAAAAAAAGAAAATAAAAAAAAGTCAATAAAAGCAACTCTGCAAAATTTACTTAAGTATACTGGACATTATACTTTTTTTTCTCTTTGATTGCATTAAAGTACTTCCAACTCTGCTACATCAAAAAGACATTTGCATGTGCTCTCATAGCGGGGCATCAGTGATACCTGCCAGGACTCTGGATATTTCAATCTTCCCAAAACACCCATTGACAAGCTGCTGATCTCCAAAAAAAGTTATACATGGGTGTAAAATTTCAAACATCTCTGAGTGTGCATCATGATGCTAGAAATAAAAACATTGCTGCATTCACAGCATTATTCAGCTAAAATCATTAGGCACTGCCTCTCAGCATTGATCACAGAATCTTTGCCAAAAAAAAACAAGTTTCCTCAAGAAGGCTGAGTAGATCAGAAAGGTACAGAAGCACCATCACCCGAAGTTAATCAGTTCAAGAATACTCTACTTGGGGACAACTGTTTTATCTCAATAAGGCTCCTGAAGCAGACGGTAAATCCATAACAGACATACCTGACCAAGCTCTCTCTTTGGTACAGTAGGACATTTTTTTTCCACAAAGGCTGCTGTTCAATATGTTACATCAGTCCTGGACAGAAATATKCCAAAATAATTTATTTATAAGCATTATCTGCATCAGGAGCATCRCAGGCCTAATATGAGCACTCTCACATTGGCTCCTGAATATAATCCAACCAAACCATTTTCCCCTGCATTACTCTTACCTACTCATCTTTCTTTCCAAACAGAGCAAAAAAATTACTGTTCACAGAGCAGGTATAAAACTTTAGCCACTTCAAAGAAAACTTCAAAGAACCTCGAAAAGTTTCCTTCAGTTTGACTGTTACGGAGTCTAACACGTTATTCCCTCAATTCACCCAGGAGCTCCCTCCATCCCTCATTTCGCAACGAGCGCTGGCAGTATTTGGCTGCAAGCTYCTTCATCCCAGAGCCAGCTGCACGCTCCTGAAACTCCAGTTTGGAGCTGGTGCTGTCCCCGCKGGCTCGGGTCAGGAGGAGCGGAGGCACAGGGACAGTGCCGCTGCTCACTGACCCGCTGCGGAACCCGCCCGGCTCCAACGTGCCCGAGTCCAGCTCGGCAGGCGGGGAGCAGGCACGAAATAAAGCCTGTCCAGCACRCAGGGAGCGCTCGGCCCCGTGACTCCCCACGGGAGAAGTTCTGGACCGCGCCCCGTGCCCGCGTCCAGCCCCGCAGGAGCGCTGCGAGGAGCTGACCGCCTGCGGCCACCGGGACAGCCACCGGGGCGACCTTCCGCCGCCCCACCGGGTAGGTAACCCAGGGAGCCGCCAGCGCTGCCGCTCTTTCCTTTCCTCCCGCGGGGCAGAGCCCACCTTGGCACCGGGAGGGATCCCCGCCGCCCCCGAACGGCACCGGGCCGTGAGCAGSCACCGGGCGGGCCGGGGCTGGCGGGGTCCCGCTGYCCCGGGGGGAGAGAGGAGGAGGCGGCGGCGCTTCCCCGCAGGTTTTGGCGGGGAGCGCGGAGCCCCGTCCGCTCTGCGGGCCGGCAGCGCACCGAGGGGCGGCCGGCACGGCCCCGCCACCCGCATCCCCCCGTACCTGCGGCCGTGCCCGCGCCCGCCGTGCCCGCGGGC
>NW_026623347.1:1885683-1918989 GCF_030028575.1 Malurus melanocephalus | reverse complement strand
GGGACGTGTCAGATTCCAGCGCTCCGGACAGCGCTGCGCGATCCCGGCCCCGGCCCCGGGTGGCTCTGGGGCTGCCCGGAGCGTGCGGCGCGCTCGGACCGGCTCTGGCAGCGGCAAKGAGCCGTCCGTGCCGCTGACGGGATCGCTCCGAGCGCCTCTCAACCGCCTCGGTATTAATAACACAACTCTCAAACATCTTAAAGCGTGTAAGAAGCATCGGCTCATGGGCTTAATACCGGATTATTCCGAAATGTAACTACTTTATTTTTTGAAATCTGAAAAGGATGGTTGTGAACTTCGGGGAGGCTTTATTGTGCRGTAGAAAAGCAGATAAACTGTTGCGGCTCTACTTTGGGTTTCCAGTCACACAATCACAGAATCAACTGGKCTGGAAAAGACCCCTGAAATCACCGAGTCCAAGCTGTGACCGAACTCCAGGGATTCACCCAAACCGGCAGCGAGTGCCACGTCCACTCTACCCTTAAAGACCTCCAGATCGGTGGCTCCCCCAGCTTCCTGGAAAGCCCATTCCAATGTCTAAACACCCCTAGTGTGAAAAATTCCTTCTGAYGTCCAACTTAAACTTCCCCTGGCACAGCTTGAGACTATGTCCTCTCATCAGATGAATTACTCCAAGTCAATTTTGGAATATTTTCTTTAACTGAGTTCCTTTTCCCGTGGCATTTCTGCTGCCACCTAGGCAATTAATCATATATATACTCAATAATGTTTTATATTCTGGATGCACCTGGATTTTTATGAAATATTATTAATGACAAGTTAAAAGTAGATACTTAAATATTAAAAAAAAAATAGCATGTTGTGCTATGCACCYGAAGGAATGAACTAAATAAAGGTAATTTTTGGTAGAAATTAACATTAAGCTATTCAGAAAAGCACAGAAATAGGAAMATTTGGAATGGAAATACATTTTTCAAAACTGCATATAAGTAAGAACTGCATGTATGAGCACCTCTCATTTTATTAGTGATTTTTTTCCCACTTCCTGTACTTTATTAGTCAGGAATTACATGGTTGTCAGCGGTGAAAAATAAGGCACATATTTTATACAGTGATTCTCCTGAAAACACCGTCAGACAATGGTCAAATCAGATAAATTCTGGACCTCCAGACTGAGATATTACCAATCCATAATAATGCTAGGATAYTGAAAACATAAAAGTATTGGATGCATTCACTAATTAATATTCCTGATATTTCTTAATCATGGGAAGCTAAATAGTCACCTCCACTATATGCAGAGAGAACCAAACCAGAAAATTTATGAAGTGAGAACTATTTCAATTGTGACCATAATGCTCCCCCTTGAAAGTTTTTATGCTGCTACAAAGATGTGAGTCAAGTGATTCTCCTTTTCTTCCTCCCTCAGTGCTATTTCAGCTCAGTCCGCACGAGCGTGGGTGCAGACGAAAGCTGTGTATAAAATTAAAAAAGCATGGCATTATTTAAGCTGAGAGGCCCTTCAAATCATGTTTGTACAGCAGCCGAGCAGAGTTCTGCATGCTCAGCACTTCTGAACACTGAGCACCACAGGATTTTTCGCCTATATAGCATTTTTTGAGAAAATGAATGGAGGAATCAACATGTTCTCATTTAGCTATAGATTTTTGATTGGTCTGTACTTAAGCTAATAGCATAACTATTTATTTGGTATAAATAAGACATTCTCAATTGAAGATTGCTTTGGAGTCTTGAAGAAAAATACCGTGAAAAATAATYCAATTGCGGAAATAATTTTTGAATGGGGCCAGAAACAGTCTGCTTGAAGTTATTGAATACTTCTATATTGGCTGTAACTGCAGCAAAAGCTTCTGAAAAGCTGTGAGCATACAGAAACAAYAAACACTGAAGAAAAAAGTGGGCACATGTCACAGAATCACAGAATGGTTTGGGTTGGAAGGGACCTTAAAGATCATCYTGTTACAACCCCCTTGCCATGGGCAGGGACACTTTGCACTATCCCAGGTTGCACAGCCCTGTCCAACCTGACTTTGGGCACTGCCAGGGATTCAGGGGCAGCCACAGCTTCTCTGGCATCCTTCTCCCTACCATCACAGGGAAGGACTTTTCCCTAATACCTAATCTAAAACTACTCTCAATTTAAAGCCATTTCCCCCTGTAAACAGTGTCTCTCCATCTTTCTTGTAAGGTGAACTGAAAGGCCACAGTTAGGCCACCCCAGTAACTTCTCCAGGCTGAACAATCCCAATTCTCTCAACCCTTCCTCATAGGAGAGTTGCTCCATCCCTCTGGTCATCTGAGTGGCCTCTTCTGGACTTGTTCCAAGAACTCCATGTCCTTCCTGTGCTGGGACCACAGAGCTGAATGCAGGACTCCATGTGGGTCTCACCAGAGCAGAGCAGAGGGGCTCAACCAGCAGGTTCCAGATGACAAATTCAATGCAGAMACAGATCCCTACCCAAGGCCCTGCCTCACAATGTGTCATTCCAGGCACGTCCTGTCAGGATTAGATAAAATTTCATACAAGAACTTGCTTACTCCTTCAGAATTCAGTTTAGGAAACAGAGCTGTCAGCTCCACTATTCTCAGATCACCTGCACGCAATGAAATTCATGAGGCACTGCTGGTTGGAGAGCTGTGTTATAAAAAGCCATTCCTGCTAGATTTTTTCCCCCCCAGATTTCCCATTGATTAGGAGTTTTGCATGTGGAACAYTTAAAGGAACAGGCTTCAGCTGCCAATGACAATATCTCTGGGTTTAAAAGTTGTTCCACTCTCGCTCAGATTGCTGAGTAAGGACTGGAAAAAAAAAAAGAATAGCAGTGAGATAGGACAAGCACTGAGGGGAAATTTCAACAGAGAAAGGAAAAGGAGAAGGAAGGAAGGAAGAACAGATAAATCAAAARTTGCTGAAAAGTACAGGAAAGTGCAAAGAGCAGCACGTGCAATGTCAGGGGAAGGAGAATCCAATGTTCAGATCCACTGTTTAACCAAAGCGACTGGAAAAGTGCAAACAGGARGAAAGGTAATTGCAGAAATTGCACATTCCAGCAATACAGACAACCGTGGCAGTGGTGAAACAAAAGCAACACAGACCACATACACAATCCTGGAAGAGCCATGGAACATTGAGGACCCAGCTGGGACCTGGATTGAACAGCAGCCATGTCCYGCCTCACATTTAGAAAAGAACGTGGTTGTGATGGCAGGAAAACGACATTTTCTGTTCACTTTACAGTGTCAGTGCTGSTGCTGACCGGAAAGTCAGAGTCTGGTCAGCTACCACGATACAAAGAAAAGAAAAAACAGCCTCACCAAGTGCCAGTCATCGTTTCCATTCATTCGAGCTGCCCGGGGCTTCACAGGGAATGGACACTGAGCCAATGGAACCGGAGTGGAGTTCGGATGCCATCGTGTGACTACCTGATAAATTACACATCTTTTCCCTTTGTAAAAACATGAAAGATCCAGCAATATAAGAAAAGGTCTAGTTTTAAAATGCCATGTACAGTACTTGTTCTGCTCTTATTTTTTTTTTTTTTTCTGGCATTGTCCGTTTTGATGATTGAGTGAAATCCTACTCAAAACGCAAGTGTTTTGTCTCTAATTTGGACAGATAAACTATTTCTCAAAATCTTTTTCCTCTAAAGTTGTCACCTCAAGATGATACCCGAGGCAAATTCCAAGTTCCCTGAGCCACTCTGAATATACTGCAATAGCACACATGCTGACAAAAGTTATACCTCACGAATTCTTCATCAGCCTGAGGAGATGCCCAGGACAGAATACAGTGCTTTAATCGATAAGGTGGGTCAAGTCTCTCAGGTCATGTTGGTATCCAGTGTGAGAGATGGRAGCTTTAYCAGTTCAGAAAYCAYTTAATACTCATGCTAAGASSCMRGRMYKKKSMMSGKKRMCCCCTCAGAYCACTGTCCTTCCGTGTGTCCGACTACACCAGGAGGTCACAGCCCCTTGAAGGCCTCTCTTACCAACCGGGACAGACGGAGGTGCCGCGGCATGGCCACTATCACCTTGTACCTCACGAAAAATATTATTTAAAACCCACAAAGGTCACTGTGGGACTAAAACAGCGCTGGGAAGCGGCCCGGCCACAGCAGCCCTCAGCGCCCCCTCAGCGCCCGGCGCCGCCATCCCGCCCAGCTGATGTGGCGCTACCGGGCCGCACCACCCAGCCCCGCGCCGCGGGGGGAGCGCTGACCGTTCACCCTCGCACGACCGCGGCGATGTCAGCGCAGCACCGCGCGCCTCCCCCTCTACAAATCTTGGTAGCGTCCGCGCGCGCGCCGACAGCMTTCGGGTGAATCCATGGTGAAAGATTACGGGGGGGGCAGTAGGGTGGGTTTGGCGCCAGTGCGCTGTTCTGTCACCGTTGCATTGTCCTGTCACAGCCTGTGCAGCGCTGCGAAACATTCGCTGAGCGGCCGCGCACGCAGAGAGGTTTCACTGGGCGTCAGCGCAGTTAAATGTAACAGCAGCCCCCGAAAAATGGTTCGGCCGGACCCCACCTCAGTAGAATGGAAGGCAGCGCCATCTTGGGCTCAACCACGGTAACTATAGAATAGGGGTGTCAGGCGTGCTGTGCGGTGAGACGGTGGAGAAGCCGCTGCCGGTTGAGCGAGACAGAGCGACAAAGGGGCCGGAATCACATCAGCGCAGAGCGGAGAGAAAGCGGCGGCGGGAGGGAACGGCGGTGGGGACAGAGATCCCCCCTCTTCCCCTGCGCGCATTGGTAGGCGCCGGCGCGCGCGGGCCGCTGGGCTTGGCGCACATGGCCCGGCCGTAGGAGCCGCCCCGCCCCTCCCCCGCCTTTCCCCGCCGCGCTCCGGACGGCACCGGCACCGGGCACCGAGACCCCCGCACCCAGCGCAGGGAACCGGCCACCGCACCCACACCGACACCCGGCCACCGCATCCGGCCCCGGCCACCGCCGCCGCCCCATGCAGGACACCGAGGAGAGCCCCGCGGCCGCCGCGCCGCCCGGCGCTCAGGGCCCCGCCGAGGAGCCCGAGCACACGGACGCGCCCCCGCCGCCCGCGGAGCCGCCGCAGCAGCAGCAGCAGCAGGAGGAGCAGGAGGAGGATGAGAAAGAAGATGAGGAGGAGGATGGAGGAGGCGAGTCCGAGGCGCCGGCGGGGCCCCCCGAGCCTCCGCCGCCCGCTGCCGCCGAGGAGCCCGAGCCGCAAACGCCGCCCGAGCCGCAGCCGCCGTCCGGCCGCCACAGCCCCGTGAGGGCCGAGGCCGAGCCCGGCACTGAGGCCGGGGCCGAGCCCGCCGCGGAGCCCAAGTCTGAGGCGCCGGCAGAGGCCGAGCCCGGCGCGGAGCAGGAGAACGGGGAGGCCGCGCCCGCCGCCCCGGCCGAGCCCGAGGATGAGATCTCCTTCAGCGACCCCGAGGATTTCGTGGACGACATCAGCGATGAAGGTGCGGGACGGGAGCAGCCGTGGGGAGCCGGGGCCGGTTCGGGGAGCGCTGTGCCCCCATCCCCGCGGGCCCGGCAGCGTCTCCGCCCCGGTGCTGGGCAGCTCCAGCTCCTCAATGCTCTTCTGCATCGTAGCTGTGCTTCTTAAATTATGGGTTTTTTCTGAGTTATGTCTGCACCGCACAACGCTGCTGTTCTAAAATCTGTTACACTTCAGATGTGAGCTGCCCCTCGTAGAGTGGAGTCATTCAGCTCGTCTCCCTTCCCTTTGCCTCCATTAGTTAAACTCAGCTGTAGAAACAGTTTTAAATGGTTGATTTGGTCGTTACCAGGTTTGGTTGTTACTAGGTTTGGTCGTTACTAGGTTTGGTTTGTTTTCATCGTTCTGGTTTTTTTCCATACATCCAGAGTAAAATCCGTTGATAAATAGGGTTTGAGGAGAGTTACTACTCCCTTTGCCTCCATTAGTTAAACTCAGCTGTAGAAACAGTTTTAAATGGTTGATGTGGTCGTTACAAGCTAGGTTTGGTTTGTTTTCATCGTTCTGTTTTTTTCTATACATCCAGAGTAAAATCCGTTGATAATTAGGGTTTGAGGAGAGTTACTGGTCATGAAGATGTGGTGTAGGTGCTTTGTGACAAGAAAATAGGGAAAAATCGTTTCTGGCAGTTAAAAGTATTAGCCCATACCCTTTTAAAATAGTGCATATTGACTGCCCTAAAATGGCAAAGCTGGTGTGTAACTGGACACACAATAAAGGTTTATACATGGCTTTGTCATACAAAAGTTAAAAGTCTCTTATAGTGCTTTTCAGATGGGTCTTTCTAGATAAATTTTCTTGGTTTCTGCATAGGAGATGTACTTGTTTCACCATTATTTGTTCAGTATTTGTGCTGTTGTAGGGTCTCRTGTGTGTGTGAAGGGTCTGTTACAYSYATTAAAACTGGAAAGATGTTTCTGAAGCACAGGATTGTAAATCAGGCAGTTATCTTGACTGACAGTGGGTTACAGGTGATGCAGGTGCATTCTTGTGTTCCAGGTYCTTTGTTTAGTTTAATAAAACAGCAGCCAAATATCCTAGATTAAAGAAGTGTTTGCTGTTCTCAGTTTAGYAGCCTGTATAACAGCTCTTGGAACTTTTGCATTTGTTTCTAAAAGAGACTTTGGCAAAGTTGCTTTGGAGTTGGATTTTTTTTTTTTTGTTAACTGCTTGCTTAGTACACTTTGTGTATGTCTAGGATTGTTATGTTCAGTTCCTTCTTAGAAACTGGGYATATTTTCCATCCCCACCTATTTTATTGTTAATTAATTTGATTAACTTCTCAGCTTYATGAAATCCAGTTTAGTCACTCTTGCTGGTCTGGCTTTCCATGTGTGCATATTGGCTCCTGAGTTTCCTTATTCCTTTCCCATTATTCTGGTGCCTCCCTAAGGAGAAAAGCAGCCCAGTGTTGCCAAGACAAGGCTGTTTCAATGCTCACCATAACACAGATCTTCAGGAACACCTGTGAGATGGACCAGATTCAAGACTGGAACATCTCAGATTTTTTACTGCCACTTTTATCCCCCTGAGTGGTGGTGGCATAGAAGAGCAGCAGATCCAAGTTAAAGCAGGAGAAGGGATGTGTTGGATAACCACTTAGGTACCAATGGAGCTTTAGTTCAGATAGTGATAATGGTCCTTAAAATACTGCCTGCTGAAGATAGCCCTGCACCCACCACACCCTGCTTCCCTGCTGGCTGCAATAAGAGCTGGCTGAACCAGCTTCTTACTCTTTGAAGATTCCTTTGTTCACAATTTTGAATTTAAGGGCACAGTGTGGGAATTTGTCTTCAGTCTGTAACAGGGTGTTGTATTCCTGCACAGGAATCTAAACATGCATTCCTTGGCCTGTTTGTAGGCCTAGAGAGTCTTTTGTGAGAAGTGGTTATGAAAAAATAATCAAAGGAGCCCTAAAAATTACCCTTTTGTGTTTTACTTTGCTTTTCTCCTTTTGCTCGTAGGCTCCTGTGGAAATGTCCTTTTGGGACATGCTTTCATTTTATATGTTTTTTGTTATTTTTAGTTCCTACATGCACATGGAGATCATCTTTTGGAGTGATAAATACTACAAACAACATTCTGTGGGTGCTACATAATCTTGGTGGTGATGGACTAAACATTTGTGAAGCACACATTGTCCCAGATCAGTGGAAAGCTTCACACGTAATAACCTGTTGAAGCTTAAAGTTGTAAGAAGCAACTTTTTAGTAATTTGAAATTCAAAGTAAGCATATTTTTCATATTTCTCCATTGCTGGAGATCTTTCCAGTGATGTTTCTGGGCAGAAAAATTTCTTGAATTACAAAACCATAAAAAACCCGAAGGTTTCCAAAATATCAGCCTATCCAGTACTTTTTGTAGTTTGTTGTCATATTATGTTTCTGTGTGTGTTTGAATTTTTTTTCCTAATCTATGGGTGCTGTAGGTAGTCTGACTATCCAAATTTTATCTAAATCAAAAGTATGGTGCTGAGAACTTATTTTCTGTGTCTTGCATTTTATAGTGATCTTCACATAAGCCTAAAACTTACAGCAGATGTTCAGGAATTAGTATGTTTGAAGAATATYYARTATGAAAAGATGTGTGCTTGTCTTYKCAAAGCTTAAATATGGCTTTAAGTGTCTTGCCTTAGACCTTCATTTTTTGTATTTAATTAAAGGTTTAGATGGAGTGTGAGTTCTTAAACATAATTATAGCAATGCTGAGACATGCAGAGCTTCCAGTATGGCAGATAATTTTGAATTATGCTAAAATTTGTGTCATTTGGGAGGGAGGTACAGGTTGCATTTATTTTTATCAAAGTCATCTGGTTATAATTTGAGCAAGAGGCCTGGTCAGAGGTCAGGTTGTAAATCATGTAGTTGTCTGTGCTGTTGTTGGTTTTGAGGACTTTGTGAGCCAGTTCCATCTTCTGAAAGAAGTGCAAATGATGACGATTTCAGTGTGTGAAGTATTTTTTTTAAGAAAGACTTCAATAGTTGGCTGCTTAAAATTTGCTGTGAAACCACACAATCCTATCACTTAGCCAGGAAGTGCTATTGGGGTTTTGTACAGTCACTTCAGTTGTTTTTCTGACAAAACATTCATTCATTACCGAGTTTCTTAAATGATTCTTGAAATTTCTTGTAATTTGAAGTCTCTCTGTTCTCTTACTCTCACTGTTCTTTTCATTTTTGTGTTCCTCCTTCATGATGGGACCAGTGCCTTAGTTTCCTGTCTTGTCTTTGCAGARCTGCTGGGTGACATCCTGAAAGATCAGCCACAGGAAGCAGATGGAATAGACTCAGTGATTGTCGTGGATAATGTGCCCCAGGTTGGACCAGACCGACTGGAGAAACTGAAGAATGTCATCCACAAAATATTTTCCAARTTTGGTAAAATTATCAATGAATTTTATCCCGAAGCAGATGGAAAAACAAAAGGGTAAGTCTTGATAACTCCAACTGGAGAAGAGATTGAAACACAGCTATGGTTTACCCTTGTTGTTGGTCTCAGTGCTTTTATTTGTGATGCCCTCATAGTCATTATCATCAYTTCTACCTCAGTCTGTGCAGTCCTGACATCAGTTTCAGTGACAAACCAGTTCCTGAGGGAACCAAAAGGCTTAATAGCTCATTAGGCTCCATAGTGAAGCGTGGTGGGGATTAATTATGGAAGCAGTTTAGCAGGGTTTGGAGACAAATTTCTGTGCAATACTATGTGAGGAGTTTCTTCTTAGTTTTCTGCTATGGCAGAAATTAAAGATCTTTATCTAAAAACTTAGTAGCAGTGGTTGGACTATTTATTGCAATATAGACTGTCAGTATCTGTAGCATATATTCTGAGTACTGGAGGAATCCATAGTTTAGAGGACATAAAGCAAATGAGTTTTCTGGGKTGGAGAGATTGTTGCTTCCATAGAGTCAGCATGAGAGGCATGAGAAAATTATTGTCTCTCCATATTCATGCTTTTCTTTCAGGCAGTGTCTGATGGTGTTTAGCATGCCATTATTTTTAAGTCTGCTGGGCTACAAGCTAGGTTGGATTAGTGGCCAGAAGGAAGCAGAGTTGTGTAATTGAAAAACAAGAGAGGTGCTTTGAGATACCTGAGACAGCAAGTTACAATTCCTAAACATGGCCTGTTATCAGCTGGGGAGGGCTGTGGATGTAACCTGCCTGTTCCTGACTTTCATTGTTGTTCTGGTTGTGTTGARCTTGCATTCACCCCTGGGCCTGGCCCATTTGAGAAAGGACATCAGTAATTGAGGCCAGGCCAGACACTTAAAAAGTGTGTGAGCCTGTGGCCTTAATGGAGATTATTTGCTATGGACCCTAATTGGTTAGGGACAAGACAAGGAGTTATCTTATGGATGCTCTGTAGTGAATTCTTAATTCATCCTGGTTGTTTCTTCTGTATTATGAGCCTGTTCTACAGTCAACAATATCTTCCTACTTTGGTTTTCCATCCTTGCAGGTACATTTTTCTGGAGTACATGTCTCCCTCTCATGCTGTGGATGCTGTGAAGAACGCAGATGGATACAAACTGGATAAGCAGCACACTTTCAGAGTCAATCTCTTCACAGATTTTGACAAGTGAGTGCAGCAGTTGTGTGTTATCTGTAGATTTGGGGATTCTAATCCAGGGTGACKGCATGGAGAGTAACCAACCAAATTGCTCTTCCAGGTACATGACAATCAGTGATGAATGGGAAATCCCTGAGAAACAGCCGTTTAAGGATTTGGTAAGGACTTTTTGGAAAAGTGGAAAGAATATTCAGGCTAATATTAAATGGTTACTTCACTGCTGGGGTGTCTATATGAAAATAGAAATGATGTGTTAATARTGTTGTAAATAGCTGTGCTGATCACATGCTCCTGTTCCTTCATCCTCACCATCATGAAGTGGTGGGAGTAACTTGGTGCTTCTGCTTAGTGGTTACACACAGGGTAAAACTTACAAGCAAACGATAATTTTGCACAAGTCATTTAAAAATAGATTTTCAAAAGCATCTTTTGGTGGTTTTTTTGTGGAACTTGTTGCCTTAGCCTTTGACTCACTAATAGTCTTTCTGCTCTGTTTTTCTTAGGGGAATCTCCGGTACTGGTTGGAAGATCCTGACTGTAGGGATCAGTACAGTGTGATCTTTGAGTCAGGAGACCGCACATCCATTTTTTGGAATGACATCAAGGAACCTGTTCAAATTGAGGACAGAGCTGTGAGTGTCCTGGAAGTGCTGGAGATTGCAGATACATTGCCAGTCTCCTTCATTTTATGACATTGTGGCTTTTAAATTTAAAAAAAAAAAAGTATTTTCCTCATTGTTGAAATACTTTTTTCTTTCTTGTGAAGAGTGGTGAAATCACATCTTTTAGAATTAGACTTAGCTGCTTAGGTAAGAGAATTGTGGAGTGGACCTTTTGGAGTTTGTGGTGGTGGTTGGGTTTTTTTTTAAACTGTTCTATGATGCCCATTAGTTCCCTTCATCTCTCTGTTATAGGTGATTCAGAAAGACTTGAGAATGCAAAGTCAGAGTTTGAGGAGCCCTATTCATTCGAGCTGAATATGTRCTTATGTTTGCTGATTCAGATGACTCCTTGCTTTTGTGCTGACCACAGAGGTGTTAAAGAGGAATAGCTGGTTTGGTAATAGCATCTGAAAGGAGAGTTAGTCTGCCTGGCTGCTGCAGGCACTGGGCTTGCTGGGAACTGTTAGCACCCAGGAGCATTTTCCTTAATAACCATCGTGTATTAAAATCAAAGGAAGTTGGCTCTGGGATGGTGAGAATATTTGCTCATCACATGGTCTCTGGCTGTGATCTGTTTTGCTGAAACCTCTCTAATTTAGCTGAGGGTTAAGAGCTGTGTTGTTCAGAAATTTGAAATATTTACCATTCTGAGAAGACTGTGTTCTTACCAGGGCTGAAAGAAGGAAACCCAGGGTGTTAGGTGGGTTTAATTGTTATTWTACAAAGGATGTCACTGTACCTGGAAAATGTCTTAGGTGATCTGTATGTTGGAAAGGTCTCAAATGACAGTTTTCAACCTGAAGAATAATTATTGTACATCATGTGCATGAAATTAAACTCCACAATTAGTCACAATAATCACAAATCCTGAGAACTTCACTTAGTAAAGGGATTTACAAGATGTTCTGCTACAAGCCATGCATGAATTCTTTCCCTTTTAGGAGCACAGTATGAATTAAATTTGTGTGTACTTTCTTTGTTTAAATCCAGAGATGGACAGAGACCTATGTCCGTTGGTCTCCCAAAGGCACTTACCTGGCTACRTTCCACCAGAGAGGCATTGCACTCTGGGGTGGAGAGAAATTCAAGCAGATTCAAAGGTTCAGTCACCAAGGAGTGCAGCTTATTGACTTCTCACCCTGTGAAAGGTACTGAGCATGGCATTGGTTTGAGCTAAGGGGTCAGAAGCATGAGGCATGAACAGCATCATCCAAATCTGCAAAGCTGAAATTAATTTTTTAAGATTTCTTTAAAATTAAAGAGCTCTGGAGAAAAGGTTGAAATAATTTCAGGGCTGAGATGCATCTTGTTTTGATAGTTTTCAAGTAATGTATTTGGAAGCAGTCAGTTTYTGTGCTTTATTGTATTAAAGAGATTATTTATCTTTAAGTGGAGAAATCCATCATCCCTGTGGTGTGGGTTGGTCAATGATTTATGTTTGGCTGGAAACCAATGTTGCTCTCATGTCAAAACTATATAATAAGTAACAGTGTATTTGGTGAGTTCCCCTCCCTTGTAGCATCAATATGTAAAGACTTTCACATAAATCTAAAATCTTTTCAGCCAGAGGGATGCCMGGGAAGCTTTCTCCTCCTTTATCATCCTGTTCTTATTTCCCCTACCCCCSAAAAATCCTATTAGAGAAACTGTTTAAAAGTGCCTGCTATTTAAATACTACTTGGATGTATGCCTGCTGCTACTGACAGATGAAGATTTAATAGTGAAATGGATTATTTCTTTTGTAGGTATTTAGTGACCTTCAGCCCTTTGATGGACACTCAGGATGACCCTCAGGCTATCATCATCTGGGATATTCTGACTGGCCAAAAGAAGAGAGGATTTCACTGTGAAAACTCAGCTCACTGGCCTATTTTTAAGTAGGTTGAGAAACAGAATTAGAGTAGASAGTTGTAGTCCCAGAGTTCATTTAATAAAAAGGCAGTTCCAATTTAATTGTTTTATTCTGTTTTGCTTAGATGGAGTCATGATGGTAAATTCTTTGCTCGAATGACTTCAGATACCCTCAGCATCTATGAAACACCTGTAAGTTCTTGCCTTTTTTGCATAAAAATGAGACTAGAAAGTATGTGTGTAAATATAAGAATGTKACTAACTTGAAAATTCATCCTTTTCTTATCTTTTAGTCTATGGGTTTGTTGGACAAAAAGAGCTTGAAAATCAATGGGATAAGGTGAGTCTATTCCCTTGTAATCATAACTGTGCTCTTTAGATGAAATCTTATAGTGAGGAATCTTTAGACTGTTGCCTGGAGCAAACATCCTTACGTGCTGAGGTCCTCAAATTAAATAAAGTGGTAAAAAGAAATGGAAAACTCTCCATYTATTGATAAATACATTTGATAAATTCTGTGCTTTGAAATCCTCTCTGTGGTACTGCTTAATTCAGGGTCTGGCTTGGGAGTCCTGTTCCTTGTCTACAAAGCCAGACTGCAATTCAGTTCGWTAGGGAGTATTTCCCAGACGAGGTTGTGCTGGCTTAGAGCAGTGTGCTCTGTCTACTCAAGGCACACTGACTCCTGTGAGAGTTTTTAAAGTACATCTCTGTAAAGCAGCAAGAAAATTAAGTGTACTCAGGTGCAAAAAGATGGGCTCTGTGGTAATTTAACAGAATTTTTTCTTTTGCTCATTATTTCCTAGCTCTTTGGGAGTTACTCTGTGTGTAACCCCTGCTTTTTGGTGAGATGTTYTGATGTGATAACATGGGTGATAAAGCAAATTTAAATAGCTGCTTAAAAATCTGCTTTGGTTTCATTATTAAATGGCCCTCAGTTATGTGTCTGTGCCTGTCTTTATTACTGAGAGCTGATATTTGTCTGCAACATTCAGATACAATGAGGAAAATGATTTCTGCTTCTTGTATCTCTAACTAAAAATTAAARKGGCATRTTTTTAACTTTGTTCCTGTAGAGACTTCTCATGGTCTCCAGGTGGTAACATAATTGCTTTCTGGGTGCCTGAGGACAAAGACATCCCAGCAAGAGTGACTTTGATGCAGCTGCCTTCTAGACAAGAAATTCGTGTGCGGAATTTGTTCAACGTYGTAGATTGTAAACTGCACTGGCAGAAGAACGGGGACTACCTGTGTGTGAAGGTAGACAGGACTCCCAAAGGCACACAGGTATGTAGATTCTGTTTGTATTAATAAAATTTGGTTCTGTCTCATGCTTCTTTTTCCTGCAATACTGTTTTTTAATATAGGCAGTGTAAATAATATCATATCAAAGCTATTTTTAATTTTTTCCATTTCAATTTGAAGCATGTGGAAAGCAAAACGTGTAATGTTTGCATCCAGGATTTGCTTTGAATTCATTCAGAGGCCTCTTGGTCTCTGAGAGGTTTTTCCCTCCTCACTTGTGCTCACAATTAAGCAGCTGTTGGACAACATGTAGGTCAAGCTACATAATGTGCCATATGTTTATCTGTCTGTATTAATTTTATAACAATCTGAAAAAAAATTGCTTTTGTACAATTCTAAAGTTATTCTGTATCAGAACAGATTTGGAATGTTTTTGGTAAGAAGGCATATTGTATTTATCTGCTCTCATTAAAGGAATAAACCTTGACTCACTCTTCATCCTGTGTCACAACAGGCTAATTGTGGAGTTGTTGTTTCATGCCTAGTGATAAAATTATTTACTCTGCTTTTTTTTTTTTCTGGATAATGAGCTGATTTTGGCCTTTACAGGGAGTAGTGACCAACTTTGARATATTCCGCATGAGAGAGAAACAGGTGCCAGTGGATGTGGTGGAAATGAAAGGTAATGCTAAGTATTTCTTACTTTTGAGCTTGAACTTCTTTGTATAGATGCCTGTGTGTTTCTTAGAAATTCTTGTCAGCACGTGACATAATTAGGAATTTAACCCTTTGGAAAAGAGCTGGATTGTTTGTGTTGCAGAATGTCTGATGTAGAAATGAGAAATCAAAATTCCTGTTGCTATTCGTGCTTGTGATTGACTGGAAAAATGACAGAACTTAAAATGTGTTATTAATAAAGATAGTAGGGCTGATAATATGAGTGTATTTTATAGATGATGGAAGACTTGGAGCTATAGTTAGAAACACTTCYCTAACTCCCTGCAATTGCCTAATCAACCTGTGTTTTAAAAGAAAGTCTGTTATGTAATGAGTTCCCTCTTTTAAATATCTTGGTTTTCTTTGGTAACTGTTTGAARTCAGAGGTTTGTATTGTCCTTTAAAAGAGTTTTGGATTCTCTTTTTACAGAAAGCATCATAGCCTTTGCTTGGGARCCAAATGGAAGCAAGTTTGCTGTGTTGCATGGAGAAACTCCACGAATTTCAGTTTCCTTTTACCATGTTAAAAACAATGGGAAAATAGAACTCATAAGTAAGTAAAAAACAAGKGAAAACTATACATAATAAGTATTTTGCAAAGTAATAGACACAATAAACAAAATTGGCTGCTTGTGATGTCTTRTGAGAAATTGGTGGGGTTGGTGCTTGTAAGGTAATTGATGGCATTGGATTGAGATGACTTTCTGAATTTGCCTCTTTTCTTTTCAGAAACATTCGACAAACAGCAGGCAAACACGATATTCTGGAGTCCCCAGGGGCAGTTTGTAGTGTTGGCTGGCCTCAGAAGGTGAGTGTTGCACAGGCTGCTGAACAGCACCACATTGATTTTAAAGAGGAAAAAAGAAAGAGGAAAGGAAGAGGAAAAACTACAGTGCCTCACCAAGGAGTATTTGACATCCCTGTGAATGTTGATTGCTGTAATCCTGGTAGAGCTTTGCAAAAGCAAAGGCAGAGGTGCAACTTCATGATGTAGCTTAGTCCTTTTGCTTCCTATTTTTGCCACATCAAATGAAGAATGCATTTTTCAACAGAAAAGTGGATATTTAGAAACACCTTTCAGCTGTTTAAATTAAATACTTACTGAGCCCATCCAGTTTGCACATGCATGGGGCTCTTGTGGTGCATTTTTTGTTGTAGCCTTGTGCCTTTTCATGGACAGTCAATATTAATGACAGCACTTCTGGGTGAAAGAATTATCAAGAAAGTTTCATTTTAGAGCAAGTGAAAATTATTGTTATTAACTAGTCAAGTAATACTTGCTTTTATGTGCTTTCAAACAAGCACTGCTGTTCATCTTAGAAATATTTTTTCTTTAATCTCTTCTTCACTACCATGTCTAAGCACATGATTGTTAAACTTGAGCTGCAGCTTGCCTAGAGCATGTCTTTACTGAGACTTTAGCCCATTTTATTTGTATTCTTAAGGGTCACTGAACATGAAAACAGTTCTCACTTGATGCTTTGTTTTTATCCATCGTATTAATTTCCCGACTGGCACGAACCTGTCTCTTGGCTGCTGTGGGGGTTTGTTTGCAATGAGAATTGTAGAGTTTGCAGCCTGTGAAATGCTTTAAAGCCCCAGGCTATGCTGGTGTGCAAACCAATGTCCTGTTTTGCCTGTGCAGCATGAACGGTGCCTTAGCCTTTGTTGACACATCTGACTGCACCATGATGAACATCGCGGAGCATTACACGGCCTCGGATGTGGAGTGGGACCCCACGGGCAGATACATTGTCACCTCTGTGTCTTGGTGGAGCCACAAGGTACTGATGCTCTGCTTTCCCCACCCCTTCTTGCTCTTCCAGTGCTGTTGGAAAGGACTGTTGATTCAGAACAAAAAAAGAGCACTTGTCACTGGTTGAATGGCTTAATCTGCACCACAGTTTTAAACACTAATTTCTGAGGATTCCAGTGTTAAGKTAAAGCTTATCTTGGCTGAGCTGGTGCACTCCTCTTCCAGGTGGACAATGCATATTGGTTATGGACCTTCCAAGGCCGTCTGCTTCAGAAAAACAACAAAGACAGGTTCTGTCAGCTGCTCTGGAGACCACGACCAGCTACCCTGCTCAGTGAGGATCAGATAAAGGTAAGCTGTTCCAGGGCCCTTGTGCTGGCATTGATTTGGTGTACAAAGCATACTTGGTTTGCTCCCTCTTYTTGAGGATGAGGCAGTTACACAACTGCCTTTTGTCCTGAATGTGTGAATAAACTCATTGGTATGTGGGACCTCACTTCTGGGAATGTCTGCAAAYATTAACTGTACTATAAGCTCAAAATAGAAATGGTTACCAGTTGTTCTTACAGGTAAGGTATGGTGAAGGGGTATAAAGAGGAATAAAATTGGATTTTGTTGTTCATATTTTGCTGGTTGTATGTGTGCAGAAGGACTTACATGATCTATAAGCCAGGAAGAGCAAAATTATAGCGAAGGGAAATTGCCTAGCAGAGATGTTTCTCAGAAAGCCATAACGTGCTTAGGCCTACCAAAGGAGTTCTTAGAGAAGATGATGCTTGTTATTGCTAGTTTGACACTCCAGTTGAAATAAAATTTCCTGTTTTATAGCAAATTAAGAAGGACCTGAAGAAATACTCCAAGATATTTGAGCAGAAGGATCGCCTSAGCCAGTCGAAAGCTTCAAAGGCAAGACACTTTTGCAAAATATTWTAGATTAAACTCTTGTAGCCTATCCTTAGTTTGTAATGGTGATAGGTAAGTTATGTTTCCTGTATTGCCTGTGTTCATTTGAATCCAAATGGTTAGAATTAGTCCTGTAGGTCATTCTGAGAGGTGCTGCTCTAAAGAGTCTGGGGAGGAACTGGTGGTACCTCATTAAGTAAAGGTGGTAAAATTTTGGAGTTCTTAGCGAGTTGTTGCATTAGCCACTCCTTAAATTAGCATTTTGATTACAGAAGGAAATTTTTTCTTTCTAAGTCAGTAGAAGGTGTTTGTKWGAAGARAGCCTGCCTTGCTCAGGRATGCCTGGGGTGTGGGTTTGGCTCYGTGGRGGGGTTTAATGAGCCCTCGGTGCCCTGCAGGAGCTGGTGGAGAGGCGGCGCACGATGATGGAGGAGTTCAGGAAGTACCGCAAGATGGCACAAGAGCTGTACATGGAGCAGCGCAACGAGCGCCTGGAGCTGCGCGGGGGTGAGACACAACTGCCTGCTCTCACTGAATAAACACCTCCTTTGGGGGGTTCAGCCTCTTCTCTGCTCCCTCTGCTTCCTGCTAAAGCCACTCCTGTGTTCTCTGGAGGTTTTTTGTACTTTTTATCCTGAATCGTGACAGGAGTTAAGGGGGGAATAAAAAGCATTGGTTTGACTTCGTCTCCCACTACAGTTTTATCCCAATATTCTCACTGAACAAATTCCACGTGTAATGATTTAAAGCACCAAAAACCTCTTGTTTTACTGCTGGTTTAAGGACTGTTCCTGGCAAGAGCATCAAATCTTTGCACTGCTGCCTTGTTTGATATGTTCAGTGTTATGTTTTCTCCATTGCAGGGGTAGACACAGATGAGCTGGACAGCAACGTCGATGACTGGGAGGAGGAGACTGTGGAATTTTTTATCAATGAAGAAATTATTACCCTTGCAGAACCAGAGTAATTAATAAAACTGTGGTAAGATAACATAATTCTCAGTAGAGAGAAACTGTCAATTATTGCTATAGAGTTGATAATTTCCTTGAGAGAGTGAGGTCTGTTGCATTGGGCAATGTGTTCTCTGGGCTGGTTTGCTTATTCTGTGGCTAGAGAAGACAAAAGTTTATTTAAAAAAAAAATCTTTAAAATGAAGTTTAATGCAGACAGTCAGATTTGAGTTGTCCTGAGCAGTGCACAGTGTGTGTCCTGTCTTGCCAGAGAGATCAAACCCTCAACAGAATCAGAGTCAGCCTCTGAGCACAGCATATTGCTGAGGCTGTAACTCCTGTCTGTGAGAGGAATCGTAGTTGGAATGAGATATGACTCTTGCCTTTTGTAAGATTTGCAGTTAGTCCAAGATTGGACAGAGATTAAATACTGTATTAAAGATGATGCAGCATTTGTCTGTGGGCTGKTGAAATTTTGACATGTTGGTTAAATATCTGCATGGACTCAGCTATTGTTTTCTAGAAATATTTGATAAAATTCAGGCAATGGCAGATTTTTATGTGCTGACTGTCACAGCTTGTTGTGAAATCTTATATTTAATGTTTTATGAATTCATATCTTTCATGTTGGCAATGGAGTCTACTTTCAGCCTCTGTTGCAGGAAACGTCCATTAGTAAGCTTGACATTGTATTGAGGAGGAAAAATACTTTCACAGACACTCATATAGAACTTAAAACTTGCAGTGGGTTCCTGCTCGTTCATGTTTAGGATCTCACTTAAGGAAGAGGAAGGAGAGACTGGAAATATGCAGCTGTAAGTCACCCTGCAGTTCTTTAGATATCTAAAGAGCTCAGGTGTGACATGTGCCTCTTGGAGCAGTAGAAAAATTAATAGCCTTGATACCTTTGACTATACTAGGACCTGGCTTATCATGTTCCATACATGGGAGATCGTTTTATGGAAGGAGCAGGAAKAGAAGCTGCTTAGTGTATGGATTTAAACCACATGAGTTTAGATAGAGGCAAAACACAAGCTGGTGTAGCCTTTCACYAGCTCAGCTTCTGAGGTTGAGCTGTTTGTGTAAAAGCACAGTAACTAATTCACCTTTTTTTCTTTTTCTGCAGCTCCACCAGATCTTGTGCTGAAAAGAAGTTTGTTCGTTTTCCAAAAGCCTATATCAACTTTGGAATTCTTAATCCATATTCTTGCACTCTGGAAGGGTGGATGCACCAGATTTTCTCCATTCTGACACATTGTAGTGCCTTTAAGTCTTGCTGCTTGCTGCAGTGAGATACTGGAAAGGCGCTGCTTTTAAATTTATATTATTTTTTTTCTAGGGTTTGATTATTATTTTTTTTTCTTTTTAAATCCACTACTACCAGTATTTACTTCCTGACTCCCTTGCAGTCCTTGCCAGCTGGCAGTTTTTGCCTCTTGCCAGCGAGGTGAGGTTCCCCAGTGCACCCCTGTCTCACACACACACGATGTTTGGGTTCCAGGACTCTCTCTGTGTCCCCAGGGCATGGACAGGTGTTCATTTGGGTTGGGCTAAAGTCACCAGAACCATTTTTCGTATGATGTGTTTTAGTGTGCTGAAGCAGCACTACAGCGGGCTATACCCTCCTCCTTTCAGATTGTGAAAGGATGTCTCCCTCAAAGAGCTGAATATGGAAATAAAAGCAGACCTATACTAAAAYCAGGCTGGCTACGTGTTGTTTGTAGGGAATCTTTCCCTGAATGATCAAAGTCAAGCATCACCCAGTAATGAGTGTGTTTGCTGTATCAGCTAATGGTTCCTTTAGATTTTTTTTTTAAGTCTTGGTACCTCATGGCTGGTTGGCTTGGTACCTCTGGTTCTGTGTTGTGGTTGGTTTGTTTTTTACAATATGGTCCAGCTCATTAATCTGTCACGTTGACCTCTTCATGGTGGTGGAGTGACTAGAAAATGACTGGATTCTTAAATCATTTGCAAGCTGATAAGAGCTTCAGGAATTACTGGGTTACTGTGTCTGTTTAGTGAGAGCTGCACACTTCAGAGCAGTGCTCTGTGCACAAGCCTTTTGCTGCCTCTTGCATGACTTGATTCCATTTCCAAAGCCCTCAGTGCTCAGGAGGGAGAGCTGTGCTCAAAGCTGCTGCWGCAGCTTCTCTGTGTTAGTGTTTAAAAGTAGAACTGGATTTTGTCAGAGCAGTGAGAGAGAATGACTTTGGAGAATGAAGATGTTCCTGTCTCTTCTGCTGGACTGGGCAGGAAAATTGCCACTGTGAGCTCTCTTCAGTGCTCTCCTTAAACCCTGAGCTCACTTTTACAGCAGGGTGGGACAGCTCTGGGATGAGAGGCCCTGTGGGCACAGGACAGCCCCACTCGGCTGCAGGTGGCCGAGGGACAGGGCTGCTCTCAGCCCTTACTTCGTAATTAGGTAAATTTGCTGTGTTGACAGATGCACAAATGCATCAATTAACTCCCATGTCCTTTTCACCAGAAAGTTTTCAAAACTATTTCCCCATAACTGGTATGACACATGACTTAATGTTAACAATTCATTCTTCTAAAAGTCTTCATTTTTCTAAAAGTCTATATTAATAGCCAGTTTTCTGCATTTGTTCATTCATAATCCATAGATGATTAAAGTTTTGTCCACAGCATTCCCCACACGTGTTTCTCAACTTGACTGGAAAGAAATACTTTATACAAAAACAGTGTGGAAGAACATCCAGCACAGCAAAGTTCTCTGGTGATTATGGAATGGTTTGGGTTGGAAAGAACATTGAAGATCATCTCGTTCCACCCTCCTGCCATGGGCAGGGACACCTTCCACTCTCCCAGGTTTTTCCAAGCCCCATCCTGGCCTTGGACACTTCCACAGCTTCTCTGGGCACCCTGTGCCAGGGCCTCACCACCCTCATGGTAAAGAATGATGGCTTCAACTTGCATAGCAAGAATCATTTTTATGACCCTTTGTCTGTGAAGAGCAGACTTCTCATTTTCCAAGTCACAAACTGAGCTGAAAGGTTTTTTTTTCCATCTTCAAGCAATGAAGGTTTAATAGGTTGCTGTGTTTTATTCCTGGCTGTTTTCTAAGTAATTAAATGTAATGCYGGTGTTGAATGAATTGAAATCTCTTCTAAGATGTTTCTCTGAAGTGTGGATCATCAGTGAGGAAAAAATAACAAAAATGCACCCAAAATTACTGCTCCTGCAGGGTCTTTGGAAGCTGACAAAATGTCCTGATCAGAGCTCAGGCCTTTTCTCATCTATACCACCATCTGAGACCACTCCCTTCTCTTCATTGTGTCTTTTGCTTTGTGTTTCTTTCTTCAAATACATTTTTCAAATTACATGCTACTGAAATGGCTTTATGGKAATGTGTTTGGTAAATGAGTCTCTTTGCCATGTCTCGTAATAACAGGAGGGAGTTGTAGCAGGGAGGAAGGGTCCTGTTGGATTGAATCCATTTTTGTAGCTTTGAGTTTTCTGCCCCTKCTGCTCAGCCTGTGCCTTTGTAAGAGCTGCAGAAGGATGGTCAAAGCAGGAGCAGGTTTGTGGGTACTGCCTAAAGCTGTGTATGTTGGGAAAAAGAACTCCCTCAGCACCTGTATTTCCACTGAATGCCCTTCAGGGTCCAGAGCTGGGGTGGGAAACAAACCTTAAGCATTAAGATAGTATCTCRTTTTTGTTTCAGTATTGTATTAAGTATTTTTAATGATTAACTGGACCAATTAGTATAATCCTGGGCTAGTCTTCACTCTGTCTTTATTTTGAAYTAGTAATAAATATTCTCATGACCTTTTAACCATCTACAGCCCTTAWTGCACACTTCACAGAACAAATTTTGGTCACTTGCTATACTAAGTTTTAACTTCTTAAATTCTAATATTTTTTTAATTAAGCCTTATTGTAACTTTAATGAGCTTTGACTCCTTTACTGTCAATAAATAATGAATACAAAGGGTGATGCTCTTGTGGTTTGGTTTTTTTTGTTTTTTTTTTTAATGGGTTGTTATAATGCAACATGTCCTAACACATCATGCTCCTCAGCTGTCTCCTGGTGTTCCTGAGCTCCCTGGTCCAGTTAGGGGGGGAAAAAAGCCAGACTTGCATTATCTGTGCATGATTTAAAGCAAAAGCTGAGTGTTAGGAGTCTGCAGAGGAGAAAAAGTAGAGTAGGTGAGGCTGGGTAACCTGGCAGGTGATTGTGGTGATGTGCTCCTTGGACAGGGATCCTCATGGTCCCCATTCACTGGACCCGAGTGACAGATTCACAGCAAACAGCCAAAAGCAGCTGGGATTAAAGCTCTGCCGAGTCCTCACAATCCCTGCAGGGCCTCAGCATCTCTCTGTGTKGATCCCAGTAAGAGGAATGCTTTGAAAAATGTAATCCTCTCCCAAGTTTTAACCTTCAACCCTGTGCTTTTCAGTGAAACTGAAGCAKTGCTCTCACAGTGTGCTGAAACACGACTGAGGCAGACACAGAAACCTCTGCTTTAACTGGAATCGCTTAAAATAAAGTCAATAACATGTGGAATAGCTTGCATTCCTCTCTAATGCAAGGAAAAGCCTTAGTACTTGGTGTGACCTGGCTGCATATGCTGCTCATTTGGGTTTGTTTTCTTACCCTCAGTGGCTCCCAAATGCACTGATTAACTGGGCCATTCTGGAGTTTAAGAGACTTGCACGATCTCCAGTGCCTCCTGTAGAATTTGGGATTATGGTGTACAGAATAATATTTTTAAATGCTTTTAAGAGACGAGTTCAGCCTGTGGGAACGAGCTGCTCGTAGCAGTGTCTCTTAGCTCTGTTTAGGGAGATGATGAAACTGCAATTAACTTATTCTTGTGAATATTAAAAGCTGTTCAAAGCTAAGGAGCTTACCTTGTACTCTGAGATGTTCACAGTGAAGAAACATTCATTTGCTGTTGCTGGAACTACTCAAAATTGTCTRTTACAGTGCATGAGACTGGGAGGTRTTGGTGARACCCTWATTTAATTGGKACAGGGSTTGTTATTGTGGAGATAAATCCGGTTCCTGTAGAAACTATTTGCTTGTGACTGGTGGGGCTGTAGAACAAGTCTGTTTTTGTAAATGCTCACTGGGTACAGCATTGTTCCTGTGAGCTATGAAATGTTTTAGCAGCATCAGCTCTTCTGCCAGGAGCTGCCAAGGGGATGTCACTGTGTTTTATGGAAGTGAAAACAGCCACGGAAAAGTGAAAATAGAATTTTTCAAATCTCAGTTATTAATTGAGATTCCAAAGGCTGTTCTTAGGTGGGATTTCAAACAGATCCTCAAGCAGGCACACAGGTTTGGGACTGTGCCACTCGCCCACAGTGAGTGAGGGCAGAGCAGGACCCCAGCTCCAGCGAGCCCAATTAACCCCACAGCAGCAATTCCTCTGTGCTTCACCTGGAGATCAAACAGGCTCAAATACACGTGCTCTTGTCTATTATTAATGCTGACAAATAGGTTRGGCCTCTGAGTTTGAAATCTTCGAGTCAAGTGATGTCTGTGTTTCAAAGGGAGCAGTGTGTTTCTGATTGAGTTGTGGCACGAGGCRCTGGCACTTAATTGCTGCTTTATAATCGCTCCAGCCCTGTGATGAATTCCAAATGAATTCCAGATGAATTCCAGCTCCTGAGGAACCCTGTGGTACCTGCTCTGATCAGGCCAACTTGCTGGGATCTGGTTGAACAGGCTCATAATTATTGTTACCTGGGATTAAACAAAATGGGTACTTAGTGAAATGCAATTCCCTTTCTTCGCCATGGATGACTTTAATCGGTGTTTTGGGAACACCAAGGGAATCTGTAATTGTGTTCAGCTCTATGACCATGGTCCCAGACCTCCAAAGGTTCCTGCTAACAGCAGCAATGACACGGCTGAGTTCACTCGGCCACCTTCCCTGTCAATCAGCAGGARTCCTGCTGTGTTACAGACAGCAACAGAGGCAGAGGGAGGAAGAATTTGTCAAGATAAAAGTGCAAACTGTGGGAGAATGAACTGGCTTAAACTTTATAAACGTCATTAAACTCYCTGGGCTTTAAAGCTTTAGTGTTYRGAGTTTGATCAGCAKCAGAGACGCAGCAGGGAGCTGTGAMTGTGGCTGGTGCTTGCAGGGAGCTCTGGGYGGCCCCAGCACACAAAAGCCACCCGTGTCTGTGTGAGAAGGTGGCTCTTTGCTCTCTGTGATGCTGAGGAGGAGGAGGAGGGAGCTGCACTCACTGTCTGCAGAGTGGGAGAGCAGAGGAGCTGGGAGAGCTGTGTGTGCACAGGGACCTGCTGGGTACCTCAGGGGTCACCATGAGCCTCTGGCTCTTCATGTGCTTCCCCATCCTACAAAATTCCTGCCTTTCCTCAGACACAGCAGGGATGCAKCTGCCCCTGCAGTGGCACTTCTTTTTTCCWGCTCTGCATCTTCCACCTCTTGCTCACCTCTATAAGAGGGGAATTGCAGGAGGCTCCCGCTTACCTGTTCCACATTTTATTGTGCCCTTGTTATTTACCTTCATTTCCGAGGTAAATCCCATTATTTTTTATGGTGCTTCAGCTGATCTTTCTCYGAACCCTTCCTGAGCACACACGAATTCTGTAATACATCTTGTCTCCACACAATAGTCACATGATAGCAGCCCTCAGAAGCAAAGAGAGCGTGAATCTGTCTTTCCCCTTTATGGATTGCAAATGCAATTTTTGTTTAGCACCTTACCTGTGAAATATCTGGTTTTTTCTTTTCTATTTTAAAGCAGTCGTTAATCTCACAAGGATGTCGGTTTTATTTTAATACAGCTTATTCAGACTTGCATCATCTTCCCCAAGATATGTTTTCTCTAATGGAAATCTGGGAAGGAAATGTGCATTGCATTAGTCTGAGTAACTTCTGTCTGTGAGAATGCTTTTCTCTAAATAATGCAAATAACTGTMATTATGAAAGCAAATTAATTGACTGGGCAGTCGAAGTACTTAAATTTCCTGGTGTATTTTGATTTGCATTCATGTTCCCTGCTATTTTTACTCCCAGCTGAACTYATTTAGAACTGCTTCTGTCTGCTTATTAATCCTAACTCAAAATTGACTCTGCTAGTGCCTTGTTATATTTTAATGCCTCCATGAAACAGCAGAAGATTTGTGCTTTTAGAATGCTGGTTAGACAAGGCATTAGCCCCAAATTGGTCAAGGAGGATTCTTGGATGTGTAGATACGCTGTGTGAGCAAAATTTGGCTCAGGAACAGAGCCTSAAAGTGTTACAGGACAAACTTCTCMAGGAAACAGGCTGACCTCGTTCTCCTGGCTCTGCTCCTGCCTGTCACACTTGCTGTGCACAGGATTGCATGTCAGTGTCTCTAATGCAGGCAAATTCTGCCACCAAGGACAAACCAGGAGCTCCCTTCTGACTTTGTTGTTGTGTTGCTTCAGGTTTTAAGGCCTGATTGGACCAGGGCAAATGAAAGAATTTAAAAAAAAAAAAAAATCCACAATAAAATAATTCTGGTAATTGAAAACTTGCAGATCAAAGAGATACTTGTTAGAGACTTGGAATTGAGTGGGAAATGCTAAAGAAAAAGAAACCCTGAAGTTCTGAAGTTTCCTGAACCCCATGGGCTCCTGTCCTGGGCACTTGAGTCTCTCCTGGGGCACCAATGGGGTTATTCTGTCACTCTGTGCTCTAATTGCCTCCCTAACGATCTGTTCACCTGAGAGAGCATTAAAGCTGCTCTGGAGCTGCACAGGTTCCCTGTCCTTCCCTGGAGCATCTCCTTGTGAGCCCACTTGGTGGAGGAGAAATAAACCCATCCTCTACAGTAACCATGCACTGTGATAATCATGTACTAAAGTCCTGAAGGACTGCAAAAAAACCCAGAACCAGTTCTGTAACCTGCTGCAGTTCCTTTCTCACTTTTGTTTTTTTTTTGTAAAATAAAAGCCAGACACGGAATGAAGTTTCTGTCCTTGAGCAATGCAGATATTTCCCTCAGTCCTCCTGCACAAAAGGCTTTGGGCAATTTTGCTGCTCAGGAACCTAACGATTTTGTTTCCCAGCTCCTCTGTCTGAGGCCCAGCTGAAAATTGGGTAAGAGGTGCTGTCCCTCCCTGCCTGCTCGGGGTCTGTTGGGTGTTTTGTCCCTGCAGACACTGCTCTTGCCCAACACCAGCGACCGTTTCGCTGCTCAACAGCCCCTCCAAGCATTTTGCAGTTCTCCAGATTGCAGAAGTCACTATAGCAATTGCAAAACCCAGCCTGTCAGCCTCAGCCTCGTGTGTCTGAGTGTTTTCCAGGCAAAGCTGTGGTGCAGCATTCCCCTGGCCAGGGATGGTGCTGTCAGGAATCCCGACAGGCTCATAACCAAACCCAGACCTAAGTGTTCTCCCTCTCACTTTATCCCATAATACAGGGTGGTCCTGATGGGTCCAAGCCAAAATCCAGATGATGTCTTGTGAGCTAACAGGTCCTGAGGAAAAACATTTGTATTTGTCATGGTTTTTGATCACATACAACCCAGTCTTTCATTTTTTTTAAAGGCTTAACACGAGAATTGTTTTCCCTGCTTAGATAAATGTTTTTGGCAGGGGAACAGAACTGCACAGCCCAGAGGCYGCTTGTCACCCAGATAAAAGGTGACAGTGCTGAAGGTGAGAGGGCTGTGCAGGTTTTCCTTTTGCCAGAGAAGTGGGGAAGTTTGTGTGGTGTTCATTCTGCCTCTCCCATCCCCACCAGCTCTCCCTGGGTGCATCACAGCTGAGCAGGGTGAGGAGCTTTGTCTCCTAAGGTCACTCACACAGCTCTTCCCTGTGTCCCTGTGGTTTGACAGGCTCATGAAGGGAGCTCTGGTGCCCTCACTGAGCTGTGCTTTGCAGACCTGGGAAGGTGCTCTGGGAGGATTTAATCAGCATCTGCATTTTGTGATCACCACGATATGACYGCAGCCTGGCTTCTCACAGCAGTTCAATCCTCTGTGCTCTCTTCACATCAAACTTCAGCACCCTGGCTGCCCACCTAAAATGTTTTTGGAAGCCCAGTGGCACTTCTCAAAAAAGGATAAGTTCAGGGAGTGAATTTACTCCCTTTTCAGCAGCCACAAGAAAACAAAGCACTTCATGTTCGGAGTCCAAGAAAATAACCATATTGAAGTATATTTCTTTCACTAGGCTCCTGCACTTTGGCAAGGTGCCTTTAGAAAATGCAATAAACCTCTGTGCTTTTCTGCTCATTCTGATGATATATCAAAATTCAAGCAGCTTGAGAATCCTTCCAGAGCCCAGGAAATTTCTAAAACATAGTGAGAAAATCACAGGGAATGTAATTAGGTATAGATCATTCAGACAGGTGTTGTGCCTGACCAAAAGTTTGTGCTTTTCTGACTGAATTAGGAGGAAGTAAATGTGCCCAGAACACCAAGCCTGATGGAAGGAGTGATTTCTGGCTACAAAGCAACCATTTCTACATACGGTCCAACAGGTAAAGTGGTCCCTGTAGCTGTACAGCTGTGAAAACCAGAAACATAGAGCCAATTTACCAAGACTGGGAATTCTGGAGTGATGTAGTTATACATCTTAATTTCTGAGATAATCTTGAGAAGATAATAAATACATAATAAATAATAAATAGTAATTTGAGAAYCAAGAGGCCAGAGCTAGGCCATATTCCAAAAAACTTGCTCCTACCAGCACCTCTGTGCCTCAGAGTGGGGCTCAACCCTGCACCTCCAGGCTGATTTTCAGGAGGCTTTGCTTTGGCATCCAAAGCTTGACCCCAGCAATGCTGCACATCATCCCCAGACACAGATTCACCTTCTGAAGTGTGTGCTTTGTCTGTCTGTCTGTCATGTTGGGATTTCTGTGATTAAAAATGGAGGGTTAAAGAAATTCTATAGAATTGGGTCGTACATCTCTAAGCTTGCAGGTGACCAGTGAGTTTTAGATTAACTTACTGCCTTTGAATGTTTCATCTCCTCTATAAGATTTGAAATTGGACAATAAATTTGTTGGGGCAGGAGGAAGGCGGACTGAGAGTGACTGTGCGCTGTCACAGGTTGTCTCTCCCTTAGGAAATCAGAAAGGTTGCAGACACGCTCTTTGTCACGCAGGTTATTTTATGGATAYTTTACAACCTCATTTATGAACCTCGCCTCGAGCCTTGGTGCTGAGCTCTCACTGCTGCTGCATGACAGATGTGTTTTTTAGAGAACAGTGGGAAGGAGRAGAGGTGGAGACAAAGGCAGGCTCCTTTCGTGAGCAGAATTGAGACGCTGCCAGWGCATTTGTGTAAATGGAGACTTTTCTGCAAATATTCTTCTTTTGTAGCAAGTTAATTACTTATTGATTTTACTGTTGATGGAGAGAGGACCTAATGAATGGTCTTTTACTGGCACTTCCTTCACTCCTAATTGGGATTCTCCACCAGAATCTCAATGAACTGCAGAATATCCRGCCATGGTGGTTACCCCTGAACTGTAAAACCCTGCCACATCCACATTCCCACATCAACACTGTGTCTCTCCAGGACTCCTGATGGAGAACAGCAGGATCATTATGATTGTACACATCAGCCCAGCCAGCTCCTCCTCTGCAGACTCTCAAATGACCTTGATCAAAGCCTATCAAACACAAAACATCAAGACACAGGCACCAGAGCAAACCAGTCCCAAGGAGGTGGGCCTTAGAGAATTATTGAGGGTGGGGAGGCCCTGGCACAGGCTACCCCTGGATCTCTGGAAGTGCCCAAGTCCAGGCTGTATGGGGTTTGGAGTACGCTGGAATAGGGAAAGGTGTCCCTGCCCAAGGCAGGAGGTGGAATGAGATTATCTTTAAAGTCCCAAGCCATTTCATGATTTTATCACTAAAACCCTGCAAGTGGAAATAGAAGATACAGCGAATGAAAAGAGAGCAAACTTCAGGAGGAATAGAGGTTCAGTGTGAGTGAGAGAAGAAATACAGAGGAAGGGAACAACAGAAAGCAAATTGTGTGAGCTGTAGATGAGAAGAGGAATATGAAGGTGAAATAAATGGGGCAGAATAATGGAAAGGCAGAGGATGATGTGATGTGCCAGGTATGGATTTAGGGAGATGGCGTGGCCGAGGGCAAAAGTTGAAAACTGGGAGAAGGAGAAAATGCAGTCAGCCCTGACCTCAGGGTTCTGCAAGGTAGAGGCAGGAGCTGGAATGGTCCTGGGGTTTCTGGAGGTCAGAGAGTGGGAGAAGAGCTATGTGGGAGGGTTGTGCTGGTGCTTGGTTGGTCTCTTGTGGTCGGGGAAAGTGGCTCGGGAGTGCTTGCAGAGGAGCAGAGTGGGAAGCACAGTCTGATGTGAATACAGGCAGGCAGGGCAGCTGAATTTGCTTTTCTGCACGAGCTTCTCTCTGCTGTACTCTGTGACTCTGGGTATTGCCTGTCTCAGTGTCTTCCTCAGCCTCGAAATGCGTTAAACTTCACAAACCTGCCCTTGAAAAGAGATTTGACACCAAATGGTGGCATTTGCTGTGAGGAGTCCTGTCTCTCACAGAGACGTGACCGAGTTTGTAGCCTGCGTCACCGCRGGCTCTGAGGCTGTGTCAGGACACYGAGCTCTGCTCTATGGTCCATTGAACGTAATTTTAAATAAGAAAAAAATASAGAGATGGGCAGGGTGAAGATTTTAAAACACTGATTGTTCTGCCCTAGGGATTGKTCCTTTTGTCAGTGAATCTGGCAAGAAATGAAATAAAAATAGTCAAGTTCTCTGAGAGACTAAACGATATAACAGGTCTCTGCTACCAACAGCCAAGGTTATTTCTAGGTAACAAGCACAGAAAACAGATACCTTTTCCTTCTGGTGTATGCAAAAGCAGAAGAGAYCTCCCTGCAATGCAGTTTCCCCTTTATATTCACAGAAGCATAGCAATGAGCCCTAGTTATTGCTAATAATGCAATCATAAAGCAGATTTCTTCAGCACATGATGAACTTGACAAGACTGCAGAAAGGAGCAGAGTTCTATAAATGAATGCCGTGTAACATGTGGCTGAGTCCCAGAGCAGTTTTGGTGGGACTTCACAGAATTTCACCYGGCCTAATGCCAGATCAGAAAYRCAGAAYGGTTGGGGTTGGAAGGGACTTTAAAGACCATCTCATTCRAAATCCCCTGCATGGTCAGGCACACCTTCCACTATCCCAGGTTGCTCTAAGCCCCATTTGACCTGGCCTTGAAGACTTCCCGGGATGGGGCATCCATAGCTTCTCTGGGCAACCCTCATCAGTGTCTCACCACTCTTAGGATTTCTTCCTAACATCTAATCTAACCCTGACCCCTGTCAATTTGAAGCCATTCCCCCATCCTGTCACTACAAGCCCTTGTAAAAAGTTTCTTTCCCTTTTTCTTGTAGATTCCCTTTGGGTACTGGAAGTTCTAGTTCCTTAGGATTTGAGCCATTTATAGGCAAAACAATCTTTAGGACATTAAAGATGTTCAGCAAGTACCTGTGAATAGGGAGCAATTTGTGTTGGGGTGTTCTTTCCATGGAAAGATCACATAGGAGAGGAAGGAAGGTAACTGTGATCTTTTGCGTGCTTTGTGCAGCTCCAGAGCAACCTGAACTAATTAATTCTGCTGTTGTCATGGAAGAACTGTTGGACAGACACAATGAAGAGCTATGCATCACTAGAGCTATGTCACTGTGTCCCAGAAGTTCCCTTTTTTTTTTTTTTTTTTTTTTTTGCTGGCAGCTGGGAACCAGAGAAGGCTCAGGATGCATGAAAAGATGATATGCCAGGAAAGAAGGAGGAAGGAGGATCCATGATGTTGTGTCATGGCCATGGAATCACACACACCCAAAGCCTGGCTGGGTGCTGGTGCCAGTCATCAGCTGCACAGAGAGATCATTTCATGAACATTTTATTTCTGGAGTTGTACTCAACAGAAAGGCAAAGGTGAGATGGCCAAACATGCAATGCTGAAGGAGACTCTTGTCCAGAAGCCTCTGCTTGCTCAGGGCACAGTTGTTATGAAGCTTTCAGGTCTTTCCTGTCAGAAGGAAAATATGCTGCTGGCCCCTTTGTCTTAGGAAAACGTGTGTGTTTTGAGACAGTAAGGGGCTGCCAGGAAATTGCCAGTCTTCAGCAGGGAATCCAAGCAGCAGCATCTCCTGTTTATTATGATTGTCTAGAATGAACAGGGCACAGAGTTGGGTTTCACCTTGAATAATACACTTAATATTAGTCATGTTGTTGTATGAGAAATTAAACTATTCTGAGTGACCCTCTGCAGGAGGGGAGCAAATAGCAGGTGCTGGTACTCTGTAAAAGCACATCAAGAAGCATCAAGAGTGTCTTTGTAACACAGACTGAGAGCCTGGGCTAGAGAAGGGGCTTTACAGTGAGAAATATCTGCAGAGGATCTCATTCTTCCTGCTTTCTGCAGCCCCAAAACATCCCTTCTCTGGATGTCACTTACCATCTGGATCCTAATAAAGATGAGATCAGAAAGGGTGTGCCTGGGAACATGAAGGATGTTCCCTGGGGGGTGGAATTTGACATTCCCTCCATAACCCTTGAGTCAGACAAGTACTCTAAGTATTTTTTATTATTAGATTTATTCTCTAGGGCATGGGGACCTGGCAGCTCCCAGCTAAGTCCACAAAGCTGGGAGATACCAAACTGGAAGGAACTCTAGAAACTGAAATTCTTAGAAGACTTTTCTGGTAGATTGCTCCTGCAAAGCAGCTCTGTTTTAGCAGGAGCTTTCTCTGCAGAGAGGGCTGTGGGACGTTTCAATTTGCTTCTGTTGCCAGGCAAGCATTAAAACCAAATAAAGTAGCCAAGATAGTGAGGATCAGGGGACAAAATGAATTCCAAGTATTCCTTGCTGTGTTCTTTATCACCATGTTTACCAGCTTTCTGGCTTTCCCCACAGCTTGACAGCTCTCAGCTACACATGTTTCATCTCCCCCTGTTGATAAGGGGTCTGTGCTTTCATCTGTTAACCTCTTGGCATATTCTGTTCACAGTGGCAGTTACAGATCATCYAAAATGACACTCTGTAGGAAGGAGTGGTCTCTGGATACCCATCTCAGCCCAACTTTCTCTGGTTTGCCAGAAAGCTCGGTTCAGCAGGTCAGCATGGCAGGAACTGAATTCAAGTCATGTTTGTCGTGGAAGGCATCTTGCYCTTGGGATGGCAGAACATGCCCAGCAGCTAAAACTCTAAAACTAGTGTAGGTGAGGAAGGTAAACCTGGACAGGCAGTAAAATCACTCCTACAGCACTGGCCTTGGGTTTAAAACCTGGGAATTACCTAAGAGACCAAGGCTTAGATGCCACCTCCAAATCAGACTCTCCTTCTGTGTGGGTCACCTGTCTCCAGTGTGTCCAGGGGAGTGATGGGAGTTGAAACTAGAGAGACACTGAGTGATCTGGTGTGACTGAACTTGTATTGTCCAGGATGATCACCTCCTTTTCTGCCACTAACTCATGACTCTCAAATGAAACTGGTTTTATTCAGGACCCTGGAATAGGAGGGAGAGTTAGGAGCTCATCAGTTTCTTGTTCAGGMTCACTTATTTTGCAGCCACAGCTCTGTATGGGAGATAGTAAAATATTTCAGGTGAAATTTGATGTCTTCCAAATGTTTGAAAGTGCTTTGAAGGGGAGAAGTATAAAAGCTTTGAATTAAAAGTATGCTGTAATTGCTTTGATTTTTAGCAGAAACCAGCAGATGTTGCTGCAGAAAAGTTAACTCCCAGGCTGCATTTCCCCACCTCTTTAGGATTCCATGGGAAAAAGCCTTCTGTAGACATTGCTGCTGTTCTACTGAGTCCAGAGACCTTGGGGGAAACTGCCACCAGCACCCAAAGCACCTCCCTCATTGCAGCGAGTCGCTGCTCCAGAGCTATTAGTGTGATAATATTATATTTTATATGGTCTAAGTAGCTTTTGGTGGGATTAGAAAGCACAAATCCCACATCTTTTGTGGACAACTGTCTCAGCTACGCCTCTGTAACCTGTGGGGAAACATTAATATCCAGTTGGGTTTGTGTGCAGCAAGTTGTTGATCTCAGTTTAGTCTTTGCTTCACATCCAAGCTAAGCCTCAGCAAGGACAGCACTGACCATCTGCCAGCTTCAGTTGTTTCGCTTTGTGAAGGCACAAAAGGCCAGGATGAATTATGGAGAACTGGACACCCAAATCCTCTTGAAATGTTGCCAGAATCCTCCACCATTCTGGCAA
>NW_026623347.1:1882744-1885514 GCF_030028575.1 Malurus melanocephalus | reverse complement strand
GGCAAAATGCTTTCAAACTGTGCTCTGTTCCCATTGTTCATAATAAATTCTCTCCCTGCTTCCAACAGAGGGGACTCCACTCGAGGTACTGCCAAAAGGCAATGCTCCTGCAAGCACCACCCAGCACAGCAATGCTGGTCACGTCAAAGGACGGGACCTACAAGAAAAAATGAGTACATGAAATATCAGATTGGCTGGCTCAGGAGGAACTATGACATTCTTCAGCACTTGCTCTGTTGCAATCTGAACTAAAAGAGCTGTAAATGCAACACAAATGGTCCAGTTGTGAAAGCAGTCACATGGTAGAGGTTTTATAGCCAAGTTTTAAGCCTTTTTTCTTTGCAACAGATGACACGGGCAATGTTCCAGAAGGAGTTACACTCCATCTCACTCTTTGCCAAAAATAACCCTCTTAGGAAGAGAAAATAACATTTTCAGAGGTGTTCACAACCCCAGTCCAATCCATATGTGAAGCACAAAATTTAATCTGAGTTAGCCACATGCCAACATACTGCTTCCACTGAAGGTGTCACCTTGGGATCTTCCTGAGGCAGCAATGTGCAGATCTTGGCCTTTGCCAAAAACACCACTCCACAGCCTGTGGAAATCTATCTCTTCCCCATTTCGACTGGCAACAAGACTCAAATCGAAGTGTGAGAAACTTGACTGAGTTTTTTCATCTTCCCTCTCTTGCAGGGCCTGCAGATGGTGCCAGCAGTCGGCAAAAGCYGCAGGCATCACCCGTCTGGGGAGCCAGCCCAGGACTAAAGAGAAATCACCTGGGGAACAGRACTCTCTTTGGCCCCAAAGGATTGCAATTTCAAGACTGCTGGAAGTCGAGGAAGCAGATTCARAAATGTGCCTTAAAAAATATTTCAGCTTCTCTGTCATGGTGCTGAAGAGCAGAGGGAAGGCGAGCAGCTTATACACTGTAGATTTCTTTTTCTGTATCCCTACTGCAAGTTACTGCCCTGAACTGTGTGTTCTAGCTGTTAGCTTCAGCTYAAAACAAGCAGAGTGTTAACAGAGTCCAAGAGAAGAGGAAATCCTCATTTTCCCAACAGTGTCCATCTCCCAGAAGATGTCAGCATGGAGCCCAAGCCTTTTTTTTTCACAGAGCAAAAGTGTGGATGCTACCCAYGCATCCAAAAAGCTCCCTGACTATGAAAACCAACTGTAAATGCCTGAGAAATAGTTTCCCTGTTCTCTGCCTGTGTGTTGCTGTGAAGCTGGGAGGTGTACTGCCCGTCTGGAATGCTGTTTGGGTSAGCAGATGTTTGGCTGTGAGAGCAGCCAGAGATTGCGCTAAATTCTCTTCTATCTACAGAGCCTTTCAGCTCTGACTGCAGACAGAGAGGCAGCAGTGGTGATAGGTGAAAGCCCTGATAAGAATTGCTAGCCTGGAGGTAAATTGTGGCAATGTGTTTTTCTTTTTGGAGCCAACGTCTTCAGCTGGCAGCCTTCTCTATTAAGGTGTTTTTAAAATATGCTGCAAAGAAAATGGTTCTGATAATTGCACTSAATAGTGACTCCTTTCCCCAAGCAGGATTGGCTTCCCTCCTCTAAGGTRACAATCTCAGGTAGGTTTGGGCATTTTTTTTCAAATGGATGAAGAATCTATTTTAGAGCTGCTGCACTTACGAAGAAGTCTCCCGTGTGCTGTTTCTCACTGGGTGACACTGTACACGCTCCTCTCTCTCCATGCTTTTTGCTTTGCTGTAGGGATGATGAGGGATAGTTCACTCCAGGGTTGTATTACTTGTATTTATAATTACTTGTATTTATAAATGCTTTAAGCCCCTGAAGTGGGGATGCAATCAATGCAAGTGTGTGCATGGGTGTAGCAAGCAGCCGATTTTCCTTAGGAAACAGAAAGCAGCAGGAAGAAGTGTGACAGTGAAGTGGAAGGTCAGGAGCACTTGTCCCCAGAGCTGACTCTTTTAGATAAACAAAAGATATTAAAAAAGGACACACAGATAAAATAAGCACAGAGCGTGTATAAGACAAACCTGTGCCAGCAGTTTCTGAGCCAAGGCTGTATTTACAAGACCTAACGTCACCTGCAAACACTGCRGGACCAAAAATTAGGAAAAATGAAGCTTTCCAAGCATATACATCTCTGCTAAATACCTTTGGCCTGAATCACCATGAAAAATTTGCAGTGTTTGGARCCATTTCAAGTGAGCTGAACTGAGCCGAGTGCCTCAGTCTGAGGCTGCATCTCCAAAGGGGAAGTTTGTGACAAAGAGTGTGACAATTTGCCATGACTGCTGTGGAGAGTACAGAGCCATGTGATGCGCAGACTTCCCTGTTTGTGAAATTTACATTTTATGTCTGTTAATTTATGTAAAAGCAGGGGATTGAAATCTTGGGAGGTGGAATCTGTAAATTGCCTCTTGAAGGTTGGATTACTGATGGAGGTGAGGCTGCAGCCCGTGTCTTGTGCAAAGTGGAACCTTTCAGTGCTGGGGTAATCCTTTTTTAAATTAAATTCTTACCAATCACAAATAACTAGAGAAGCAAAAGGAGCTCAAACTCTCCTGGCATTTCTCAGTAGCAATTTTCCAGCCTTACCGTATCCAGCTATTTAGCTTTGCTCCTTATAGTGACTGCTGCCCCCCCAAGCTTCAGGGACATTAAACACATAGAGCTTTTCAGTGTGATAACTATAATTTAAAAGTGAGCCTTAGGTTAAGCTTTTACAGAATCACAGAATTTTTAGGGTTGGGGAAGAAACCTCTGAAGATCATCTAGTCAAACTCCCTGCCAC
>NW_026623347.1:1863387-1881767 GCF_030028575.1 Malurus melanocephalus | reverse complement strand
CTCTTGCAGCGCTCTGCCCCCCCTCCATGGAAAGCACTTCTTGCACACATTGAGGTGACTCTTCGGTTTTAATTTATGGCCATTTCTGCATTTTTTTGTCCTGTGAAAGCGCTGGGAGCGGGTGTAGACGCCTTAGGGTTGTAAGAGACGCTCCCCACCCCGCCGCCTCCCGGGCTCCCTCAGCCGAGGGCGGGAACGCGCCCGGGGCCGCCTCTGGCGGGCGGAGCGGCGCCTGCGCGGCCCCGCGGGGACCCCCGCGCGCGGCGTCTCGCGAGAGGCGGCGCCGGGGCCGCGGCGGGAGGAGGAGGAGGAGGAGGAGGGGAAGGAGAAAAAGAAGAAGAAGAAGAAGAAGGAGAAGAAGGCGGCGAAGGCTGCAGTGCCCAGGCGAGAGGTGAGCGCGGGGCCGGGCAGGGCTCGGGGGGTGCCCATGGGGCCGGGCGGGGCTCGCTGAGGCGGTGCCGCCCCGGGGCCGGGCCAGTTCCCGGTTATGAGCGCGGTGTGCCCCCGCCTGTCTCTCCGCTCTGCCCGCTGCCAGGTAGGGCTCGGCTCCGGCGGGACGCGGGGCTGGGGCTGTGGGGACACTGCCGGCAGATCCCCTTCTCCACACACGTGGTGCCGCCCGGCTCGATCTGGGGGGTTAGCCTGGATTAAAGGAGGACCGGGGGACCTCATCGCTCTCACAGCCACCTGGAAGGTTGTAGGCAGGTGGGTGTCGGTCTTTTCTCCAGGTAGCAAGAGATAGAAGAAGGAGAAACAGCCTCAAGCTGAGCCAGGGAACGATCTGCCCGGAGAGGTGGTGGTGCCACCGTCCCTGAGGTAGATGTAGATGTGGCGCTTGGGGTCACGGTTTGCTGGTGGACCTGACAGCGTRAGGTTGCTCGTGGGACTCGATCCTATAGATCTTTTCCAACCTAAATGATTCTGTGATTCCCTCCGGTGCTGGGCCTGAGGCTGGTGCAGCTCTGCCGGGTGTTGTGCAGCCGCTGCCGGGCTTGGCAGCCGGAGCGATCCCGGGATGCCGGGATGGAGCCGCCTCCCCACGGCACTGCCCGGCTCCAGCGCTGCTCCGCAGGCATCCAGCCGCAAATACTGCTCTTCCAGCCTGAACTTCACCTGCAAAAAACTTCACTRCAGAGCTCAGGCTGAAAACTGTGCCGGAACAAGGTGATGGTAAGGTAACTACAACCAGTGCAGGCGTCGGGGTTGGCACACAGCAAATGTCCCCGAGTGTTCTCGGCCCAGGCTGCAGCACCCGGGCTGCCTGAGGTGCTTCCTGCGATTGTAAAGCCAGGGGTGATGCGTGTGCTGGAAGTTTGTGCCAAAAGTAATGGGTGAATAGGATGTTTTTCGGGAGTTTCCTTCTGAAATTTAAGAAATTKTGACAACTTCCAAGTATGGATATTAAAAAAGAGGTGGCCAGTGCTGCCACGCCTGTATAAACCAGGCTTTGTGGCAGCAATGGGAGGCAAGTTGCTGGCAATCTGCAGATTAGGATGTTCTTTTGCTGGTCTCTAACATACATGTGCTAAGTTGGGATGGAACATGCAATGTTCTGTTTTTTGCTTATACTGTGCATTTATACTGATGTAAGCATTGATGTAATTAGATGGTTAAAACTTCCTTGCTCTGCAAAGGAAGCTTGCTCTGAAGACTTTTGGGTGCTAGACTTTTGGAGGCTGGGCAGAAGCAATGTGTTGAGTTATAGCCAAGTGCAYGAATTTAGTTTCTTGGTACAGAGTCTGTCTGCTCTGGCTCGTTCTCCTGCACCTTTAGGAGATTAAATTGGTTCCACTTTTCTAGAGGTTGCTGATTCCCTAAGCATAGCTGGTCTGTGGGTGCAGAAGGCTGCAGGGATGCAGTGATTCCTGGTTATATGCTTCAAGGGAAACTRTCGATTTGAACTTGATGGGGGTTTTATGTGTTTTTAAAAGTTCTTATTGCACTTCTTTCCATCTTCCTAAGCAGGCAAAATCTAAGTAAGAGGCCTGAACTCCTGTATCTTCTGTTGGAACAAGTGGGCACTGGAGAAGTTGAGGTGATGTTTGTGCCTGGGGAAATACAAAGCAAGAAGGGGCAGGATCTGCACCCAAGCCTTTGAAGGCACATTTTGTTCAAAACCATTGCTGATCACAGAGAAGGGTTATTGTCCCCTGTGTCTGGCACATGCCTTTCTGTAAGCTGCTTTATTTTCTGTAGGTCTTACTGCTTCTGTAAGTGAGCTGGAGTTACTTTGCAAAGAGAGGCTGTAAGAGAATGTAGTTGTTGCATAAAGTCCAGAGGAGAGGAAAAAAGGGACACAAATTACTTCAACTCTTATCTGTCCTGAGAATAAACAGTTACAATCGGGCTGTGAAGTGGAAATAAAGTTTCCAAACCCCYGAGGGGTTACATCTGCAATAGCTTGTGCAATAGAAGTGCTGGGGATACACCCCTGATTTCTGGTGTTAAATGAGACTTTGAGAGGTGGTTGTTTGACACAGCAGGGCATTTGACATGTCCTGGGACCGGTGACCTCAGACCTCAGTGTCTTTCTCAGGCCTGGRATGAGGAGAAAAGTCCTTGGTTCACACCCAGGCCAGGTTCAGGTTGGAAATGGTCACGGGATGGCTGCTCAGGGGACTCTGTAGGATGATTATAGCACTTGGTTCACTTCCCAGTTTGCCAGCACCGTGTCACAGAGGCAGCTTTGTGCAGAGTGTGGTGCACGTTCCTGTTGGCTGGTGACTTTGGGTTGAACTTGAATGTGAATTCTTGGCTCTTTCTGGCAGCTTTTCCTTTTGATTCTGGCAAGGGGAGGACAGAGCCCTCTAATTTGTGCTTTCAGTCTGGTGTCCTTTATGAAGTGTTCAGGAAGGGGATGGGTCACAATCAATAGAGCAGTTCCGTTTTCTGCAGCGTTTTCCTCCAAAGGGGGAATTAAGCTGCCTTACTGCTCTTCTCCAGCATTCTTCCGTGGCACTGGTAGAGTTAATAGAAGTGGAGTCTTTCTGATTCTGTGCTGCTCGCTGCTGTGTCTTGGAAAAGCCAAACTCTCTGGCAGGCCTGTGTGCTGTGTCCTGGAAAGCAGGCTGGAGCCCTTGGGGTGGGTGCGCTTTGTAAAGCTGCATTATGGGGTGGCTTTGAAGAGGATCCCTCTTTCCACTGGCCCCAGGAATGTGAGGGCCACACACAGTGTCCAGTGTGCTCCTGTCACTGCTGCCAGGAGGGTGATCTGTCCCCGCTTGGCTGGGACAGCTTTGCAGGAATGCTGGTAGGCTGCTGTGCTGCTCTGGGCTGTGGAAGCTGCTGGAAATGGGAATAGCAGAGGAGGATGCTCCGTGCAGCTTTCCAGGCTTGCTGCATTCCAGCCAGCCTAGAGGGCTCAAGCAGCGCTGGAAGCACAGCGTGCTGSGATTCTGTGCGCAGTGGGCACCCCATTCATCCAGAATGAGAAGCAGTCCCTGCCCTGAGCAGCTAAACGGGATCAAAAGCAAGAACAGATTTGGGYAAAGCTCAAACCCAGGAGTGTGCCAAGCAGGAGGCTTGGCAGTGTCCCTCCATTATCTTCTGCTGCTGRACTCAGATGCTTGGTCTGAAGTGCTGACGCACATATGTAATTTGCCCCTTCTTTAGCTCTGTGCTGATCTCTCTGGGTGTTTCTTCTCAGATCTGCTCCATCTTCAATCTTGACTAGCTAAACACAGAGAATTACTGCTGAGTAATACCTGCTTCTTGCYCTGCAGAGTGTAAAGCGTTATGTCTGCAGTTCTTCCAGCTCTTCTTCACTGGCAGAATAAGAGCCTGGCTTCGGGAAAGGCACTTTTTGGTGTTTCAGTGCAAAGCCTTGTGTTAGGCTGCAGCTCTGCTGAATTTCTGGCTCTCCCTGCTTCCAGAGTGTAAATAAATACATCAGGGTGGAGAAACCATAAGCCTTTCGGATATGTTTTTTGTGTCTTGGGACAAGCTGACCTAATACTTTGACATGTAACAGTATCCGGTATTGTTCCTGTTTGTTACTAAATTCWTGTCTAATGTGTGAAACCTGGACTTTGGTTGTTAAAACCTGGCACACTCCTGAGGCACAAGCACAGCCATGCAGGGGTCTTTTTACCAAGTCATGCACTGCAAGGCTGCAGTGACTTCAGAGTTGCTGAGCACCTTTCCCGTGGGAGCTCAGCACTTTTGCATATCTGGACTTGAGTTCTTCTGCATCCCTGTGCAGTGTGGGGTTGATGCTGTTTAAGGGTGGTGTGAATTGGCTGGGGAGCAACCTCTGTGTTTTGGGAAGAAGAAACACCCAGCCTTCATTTAAAAAAAAAAAAAAAAAAACTTTTCAGGGCAGCTTGCCCTGAAGTGGCTTTGTTTTCAGATTTTGTTTGCAGGATTTGTTCTGAAGTCACTGGAAAGATTTGGGATGTCTGTGGAAAGGGCGGCTCTTGTTTTTTATCTGTCAGTGCTGTTCTGTGTTTATAATCAGAGCCTGGGCTGTGCTTGGAGGGGAGGAAGACATTGGAGTGATTACTTGTAGCTCCTCACTTTGCTGTGTTGTTTCTCCCTGGCTGTAGACATTGGCTCCTTGCTGGCTTGGGGCTGGGAGTCATGGAAAGCAGATAACAGTGAAAAGATGAGGCTGGTTGAAGAAAAAAAGTCCCAAACCTTCAGCCCCCCTCAGAACAGATGATCTGAACTGCCCCTTTAACAGTGATTTCTCACCTGCCTTCGGTGATCAAGAGTTGTCAGTGTTGAGTGTGATAGAAATATAAATTACATGAAAGCAGGAAAAGGGGTCCTGACTCAACAGTGGCTAGGCAGGAACACAGATTTACCAGAGCATCCTTAATCTCTGAAATCATTCAATTAAAAGTAATCACTCCTTTAGATTTTTATTGATGTGTGGCTCTTATCAGGAGTGTATCCCTTTGTGGGGGTTTGTAGGAAAACTCTGTAATCTTTGTTGCTGGCAGAAATAGCACCCAAGAAAGGTGGTGGAGATAAMGCCTTCTGTGTGCTTTCACACAGGGTAGATAAGATCGTGTGTTCAGGTCAGTGATGTTCTCTCAGCAAGGACTTGCTTTAGCCACTGAGGCAGTGACATCTCCAGCCCTATTTTCATAACTCCAATAAGGAATTTGTTTTCAGCACAGAGCCCCTTCATGTGGACATGAGACCACAGTGTGATACCACAAGCTAAAATCGTRGATTGAGCCTTCTTTTATCTTGTATGTTAGATATGTGTAAAAATCAAGGAGGTCTGAAAGGTAATTGGCTCTGCATACTTTCTGTGTGTAATTGTGTATTTTAACACTGTCAAACTTGCCTCTGTAAGCTCTAGGTTGAAATAATTATATCTTTCTAATTTTTTTAAATTCAGACAGAGCTTGTCTTGAAGTCACATCACTCCAGAAACTCAAGAATGATCAAAAGCTATGATTGCTATGAAACTGATAAAATTTCAACACATTATGTCTGGTTTTGGCCAGCCAGCTCTTTTCCAGAGTCTCTATGGATGTCTTAGACACTCACAGGTCTCCCCATGTGGAAATTAAGATGGTCAGCCTCAYGAGAAATTTTGATTCTGCCAGGTCGTTCTCTCCAAACCAGCAGGATTAAGGGTTCAACTAACTTTTCTTTCCTCATACCTTCCCAGGCTCCTGCTGTCCAGCACCATGCTGCATCCCAGGCCTCACTCTGCAAGCCAGAGGTGAATCCAGGTGAAAGCCAGCTACCACAGCAGGTGCCAGGATGACCAAAGCGCGGCTCCTCCGTCTGTCTGTGGTGCTGGTGTCCATCTTCATGATCCTCCTGATTATTGTGTACTGGGACAACGTGGGAACGGCTCACTTCTACCTGCACACATCCTTCTCCAGACCCCGCTCCCCAGGAGCCGTCGGGGCAGGTGAAGAYTGGGAAGCCTTTCCAGATGTAGATGAATTTTTGGCAAAGCTTCTTAGTTCGAGCCTGAAACAGAACAGCTCCATCCCCCGAAAGACAGAGCAGCTCCTCGTGCAGGGCTCCAACAAGCCCCTGGTAAGTAACTTGGAGGAGAACGTGCGGGGCTATGACTGGTCCACACACAAAGACAGGAACAGCTTGGACCAAGAGAAGCTGCAAGTGGAGAGGCAGAGAACATTGCGTGAGTTCTGTGCCAATTCCAGCTTCACCTTCCCCACCAAGGAACGCTCTTTCGATGATATCCCAAACTACGAGCTCAACCACCTGATTGTGGACGACCGCCACGGYGTCATCTACTGCTACGTGCCCAAGGTGGCCTGCACCAACTGGAAGCGTGTGATGATCGTGCTGAGCGAGAGCCTGCTGGACCAGGGCGTCCCRTACCGGAACCCTCTGGACATCCCCCGCGAGCACGTGCACAACACCAGCACCCACCTGACCTTCAACAAATTCTGGCGCCGCTACGGGAAGTTCTCCCGGCACCTGATGAAGATCAAGCTGAAGAAGTACACCAAGTTCCTGTTTGTACGAGACCCCTTTGTCCGCCTCATCTCCGCCTTCCGCAGCAAGTTCGAGCTGGAGAACGAGGAGTTCTACCGGCGTTTCGCCATCCCCATGCTAAAGCTCTACTCCAACCACACCAACCTTCCCACCTCCGTTAGCGAGGCCTTTGGGGCAGGCCTCAAAGTCTCCTTTTCTGACTTCATCCAGTACTTACTGGATCCCAGGACAGAGAAGATGGCCCCGTTCAACGAGCACTGGAGGCAGGTTTACCGCCTGTGCCACCCGTGCCAGATAGACTATGATTTCATTGGAAAGCTGGAGACTCTGGATGAGGATGCTGCTTATTTATTGCAGCTCCTCAAAGTGGACAGGCTGCTTCGCTTCCCCCCCAGCTACCGGAACAGGACTGCCAGCAGCTGGGAAGATAACTGGTTTGCCAAAATCCCGCTGGCTTGGAGGCAGCAGCTCTACAAGCTTTATGAAGCGGATTTTGTACTCTTTGGCTACCCCAAGCCAGAAAACTTGCTTAAAGACTGAAAGTGATTGGGCAGTGGGTGTGGGAGGGAACATCTGAAATACCAAAAATGTTTAAAGCCTCCTCATTTTTGCTCTTAACTCCCTTCCCAACGCAGGTTGGTACAATGGAATATATTTTTTCTACTGCTTCCCCTTCCATTTTTGCAATAATGCCAGAGTCCAGGGTATTCCAGCCAGGTGTGCATATGCAAAAAAATGCCATTTTTTTTGGTTATAATTTGTTTTCTGTTTTTTAAAATGTTCCCATACTTTGCAATGGGTCGCTGTCCTTGATCACTCTGCCAATTGTGTCCTTCAGTAGCTTTTTATTAATACTTTTTAAAAATTAATATATTTAAGATATTTAAAACAAAGCGTGTGTCGTGGCAAAGGAAGGGAAGGAATAAAAAAAAATCAAGTAAATGAAAACCCCAAGAAATTATGTACCTGCCTCTTGTGTGTTGTCTCAGGGCTGCTGTTTCTGAGGTTTGCAGAGCACTCAGATCTTTGGGGGTTGGGATGTTGATGGTGCCAGGTCTGCTGGTGGTTGCTCCGAGCTGGGCTYGAGGCAGGGGGGTGGGTCAGTGCCTGACTCTGCCAAAAAATCCTGGAAAAACACCTGGAAGGGCTCTGGTGACTCACGCTGCTCACAGGTGCAGGAAGGAAATGGCATTGGGAACAGTGACAAGTCCTGTGGGGTGTTTGGGGCATGCAGGTGGTCAACACAGCATCCCTGCACTGCCTCACGTATGGCACAGTACTGTGGGACTCTGCTGTCCAAAAGGCTGAGGTTCAGCCCCCTATACCATGACATGTCCTGTTCCAGAGGTTGTGGCCAGCCAGGGAGGGCAGAGTGTGCTCCTGGATGGACGAGCTGGCCAGACCCTGGTGGTGTGCTGCTCCATGTCCTGGTCCCTGCTGTGTGCACTGCAGGTCCTTGGGAGCTCTGCTGTGTCCTCATCAACCCCGTGCACACTTTAAGGGGACGTGTCAGGGATGCAGATGCTTATCCCTGGGAGAAGAAGATCCRAAACGTTTCTTTCAATAAGCAGATATCAAGGTGAGCTCAAAGATTCTCTGTTTTCAGCATTCCAGCTACTGCTCATGGCACTGCATCCTCATCCACTGCTTTTCTTATTCCAAATGGCTGATGCAGATTTGATCATCTGCCTTGCTGGGACCTGCTGCAGGAGTGATGGTTCCCACTGTGCTGGGAGCATGTGGGCTGCTTCCCAAAGGAAATTAATGCCTTTAGAGACTTTTTGTATCTCATCAGCTGAATTTGCTTCTCTTTCTCTCTCTGAATTGCTCTGCAAAAACTGTTTGCTTAGCAGATTAGGCAGGCAACTCTTTCAGAGCTGAAATGCTTAATTATTTCCCTGTGCTGTGGATGGTATCAGTGATCCAGGGTCAGGCCTTGGGAGGCAGCTCTGTGTTTTAGGGAGATTTCTATATATTGGCCTTTTACACAGCTTCTTCTCTCCAAGGCCATCAGCAGCTGTGACTTTTCCCCTCTCTCTCCTCATTTYCCCAATTTCTGTGCAAGTACATCATGGCATTCTGTGCTTTTCCTAACAAATTTGCTGTATCAAGCCTTTTAACCTATAATTGAGAGGTAATTGCTGGTAGTTACACTCTAAACAAAGGGTTTGTTTCTCATTGTATTCACACCACTCTCYTGTAATTTTGCAGAGATATTTGCAGTTTAAATGAGCCTGAAGCCATCATCAGGGTCTTGGTGCTTAGCTCCTTAGTAGCTTGGGGAAAAAGGAAGGCCTGTTTCTGAGTCATTATTTAAAACTAATAATAGAAAAGTGTTGATCCATTCAATTTTTCTCCCAGTTACCAGCTAATTGCTGCAAAACAGAAAGATGTAGAGTCTAGTCTCCTATAATGAGTAATCCCGGGAGTCTCTTGATTCCTGCTACATTTACATTTCTTCAGGGTGGGTTCATCTCACTCTTCAAACACAGCATGGATGTTTTCATCTCTTGTCTTTTCCAAGTGTTTGTTTTTTCCTCTTTTAATTTCCACRTAATTTGTGTTTGGTAATGCAGGCGTTGGGGGCTGGGACCACAGCTTGGATTCTGTTCACGCTTCCTCCCAGCTGCTTCCTCCTGACCTGCTCCTCTCTCTTCCTGCCCCTCTGACCAGTGTTTAYATCCCAGTGACACCCTTCAAACCAGCTCTGCCTCCCCAGCCACACTTGCCCCKTGATTCTTGGCCACTGCCTGTCCCAGGCAAGAGCCCAGCAGCACCTTTTGGAGGTCACTGGCTGGCAATCATCCAGGGCAGGGGGGGAATGGGTTGCAGAGCGTTATCATTTTTGGCAGCACGGTTCTGGTTCTGCAGTGGGCAGAAAAGGTGTGAAATGGCTGAAAAACCTGCCCAACAGCTGCTCTGTGTGATGTGAGGGAGTGTCCTCTCCGTGTGGCTGCCTTGTGATTTAACAGCACAGAAGGAAAAGGCCTCCTTCCCCTGCCRACACTGGCTAGACAGGGGAGGCTTGGAACACACTGATTTCTCTTTCCACATCCAAACCTGGATAAAATGAGTAAATTCCAGCTTTATGTGCTAATACCACCCTGCATCATGTTGAGGTCCAAAACACCCCAGTGAGCTGCCTGCCTCCCAATGGCTTCATCAGCCTCCCTGGGAGCTGCAGTGAGGACAATGTAGGGATGGCAGGAGGCCTCTGGGGGTTCTGTCTTCTCTGCTTTCCTTCTTCCACCTCACCAAGTCTAGCCTTTATTGATATCTTAGACATTTCAGACACATCCCCAAGCAGCGTGCTGCGTGTTGTTGGCTCTCTCCTGGTTTTCCATTGCCACGCTTCAAAGCTCTCCCCAGGAGGAGCAGTAAAACTCTGCTGGGGAGTGTTCATGTTGCAGTGGTTGGCTTTTGGATTCAAAATAACTTGCTCCTTGCTGCTCCTCCCTTTTGAAGCTCTTCTTCCCCACCCTGCCACCACTGTGAATGTATTGTTGAGAAGTCAAAGGGGATCCAGGCTGTGCTGAGCTTTGTGGTAAGACCACTGGCTTGCCAGAACTGGGATAGAGCCTCTGGCTTTGGAAATGTGCATTTTTTGTGGGTTTCTTTCTCTGTTCTCATCATGTGAAAGTGTGTGTGTGTGGGGAGAAGGACAAAGAGTTCAACCAGCCATGCATCCTTYCCTCCTGGTCCCCTAAAGGAGTTGGAATTTGGTATTTGACAACAAATGGCAGGCAGAATGCATCCAGAAGTCAGAAGAGGGCTAAAAATCCTGCAATGTAGATGTTTATGATGCTTGTATCAATTTCATGAGGGGTGGAAAACGCTTTGAAGCAGCCTGTTTGTGTCTGAATAAACCTGGCTTTGTCATTTCATGCTCAGCCTGCAAAGCCGTGTCCTGTTCCCCCTTGGCTTGCTTTTCCCTGGGGTTGACCACTTGGCCAAAGTCAGCACRGAGTCTCTAACGAGGCAGAACTGATGTGCAGATGCAAAAATAACCTGGGGTTTGACCAAGATGTTTCCAGCTGGGTAGAACTGAAACCAGCTTTAGTGCTTGTTCAGCATCRGAGCCAAAATCTTTACACAACCATTGAACAGATTTGGTCCCTCGCTGTTTCCACCGGATTCACTGGTGGAGTGGGATGCATGTGACCTGGCTTTGCAGCCYGTGTCCTCCAGGAAAGGGCTGTCAGAACTCTTTGCTTTCTGAGCAGTGACATGACTTTGCCAGGGTAGAGGTGYCCTTAACACATGGGTACCTTTRCATCTCTGTTTYTTGCCTTAACCCTTTAATTCTCTTRTTTWTCGGGRGACAAAATCACAGAACCATCACCCACGGGCAACACTCACCCTGTGGGACAACGTGTGAGATTTTGGTTTGGCTGTGTGTTTTGCATCCTCCAAGGTGGCACTGGGAGGATGGAGGGCAGGGGATGAATGGCAGCATTGAAAGGGTGGTGAAGAAAAGCCAGTTTGTTCCTCCTTACGTAAGCTGGACCTTCTGAGTGCCCGCGGGGGAAAGCCGGTGACTTGGCAGGGTGCTGCGGGGCTGTGGTGCACAGCGGTGCCAGCGAGGGTGTGGCATGTGGTGGCTCAAAAGCAACTCGTGTTGCTTGAATTTAAGGGCTTGCCCACGCTGGTCTTGCTCATAAACCCTCTAGTCAAGGGCGAGAGGGAAAAATAAAGCAGGATTTAATAAAGCCATTGATAGCTGGCTGTTTGGGAAAGAGATGGGGAGGGTGAGCTGGCATAGGGCAGCTTTTCTCTGTCCTTGATTCAATCAAATTTGGGATGGAACTCACAGACTGTGCAGGCTGAGGTCTGCCCTTGCAGGAGATGGGGAGCATTTCCCTCTGCCATGCTGGGAGTGATGTGGAAGAGCCCTGTGCTGGGATGGGAGGAATGCTGGAGAGCTCTGGATGGGATGGGAGTGATTCCTCTCCCTCTCCCTCTCCCTCTCCCTCTCCCTCTCCTCTCCCCTCCCTCTCATCCTCAGACTGTGCCAACATCAAAATATTCCCAGTCTTGCCCAAACCATGTGTTCAACAAATGAAGGAGACTTCTCCTGACCCACCAGGCAGTGCCTTCACAAATTCCATGTTTTATCCCCCAGACAGAGGGATCACACGCAGCTTTGGCAAAGCCACATCTTGTGCCAGAGAAGCTGCAGTGTCAGTGTTTATTTCTCTGTCATTGTAGGAATTCAAAATGGACGGAACAAAATGCCATTGGGATTGACTCTTGTTTTGTTTGGACACTACACAGGTCTCTGTGGAAAACATGGGAGGAGTGCAGGGGACAGAGAAGAGCCAGGAAGATGTGTTAAAAGGGCAGTGGTGGCCAAAAGACTGGTCAGCAGGGAGTGGAGCAGGGCTGGGAATATGTTTCTGAAGGATAAAAAGTGGGGGGAGTGCAGGGCACCTCTAAACAACCTGGGGATCCTGTGGAGTGGGTAAATGCTGAGGTGAGTGAGGGGGGCTGCTGAGAATCCATGTGCCATCTGCTGCAGCTCAGAGACCTGTCCTGTCTGCTTTTCCAGGGGGAAGCAGGAGCCAAAGTAGAGAAGAAGAAATAATTGAATAATGAGGTGGTGAAAGCTTGTCAGAATGCAGCAGGCAAAATCCAAGGGGGTCTGATACACAATGTGGGCACCGAGTATCTGAAATTCCTGTGTCTTCGTGAGTGGTGGTGGGAGCTGAAGGCTTGGATCCAACATTTGTTTGGCGAAAACTAAAAAGAGTGGTATTCCAAGGTTCTGCTTGCCTGTGCCGGGGCACAAAGGCTTGCAGCTCAATCAGCTGTCAGTCTCTGCAAGCAGAGCACAGTCCACAGGGGGTGGAAGTGCAGGAGAGATGGGGCCAATGACCTTTCACATGTTATTGGGCRCTTCTGTCCGTCTCCAGTTATCCTTTCCCTCAACCTTTGCGTGCCTTATTGATTTCTGACTCTGTATATTTTGTGTCTTGGGTAAATCAGCAGCATTTGTCACCTAGAATGTTCATGCTGAGAGGATAAAGCTTTTCACAAAGCCCTTGGTGACCTTTAGCTAATGYTAAATCAGTGAACTGAGTGTCTGTAAGCATTTCCCAAGTGCTGGATGTTGCTGTGCACAGTGGGGACCCACCTTGGCATGACACAGCTGCCCAGCAGCAGTCTGGGCGTGCAGATCTTCAGAATAAAGGTTCTTGTTTCAGGTCAAATGACCCAAATTTGTGTTTCTTTATTATCTTCCCTTATACCTTATGTGTTGTGAGTGTGAATGCAGGGGATGTGAAGTCAGGTGTCACAAYCAATCCACAGTCCCAGGCAGGTGAACACGTCTGAAATGTTTAAACAAAATCATTTTTGATGAAGTGAAACACACGCAAGCAATGGCCTTCTGTTTCCTACCAGCAGAGGATCATTTTTGTGGTCACAAYTAGGGCATTGCAATAGATTGTCGTTTCTAGGACATTTCTCCTGGTTAACCCACTTTGTTCCTCAGTTCTCTGTGTCYCAGGGGTGCTTGTGCTGTGCAGCCACAGGGTGCTGGTGGTTTGGGACATCCCTCTAGCTGTCCATATTTKATTCTGCATGCTTTATCCTGCTCCAGCTGCCTTCAGCAGCCAAAAAATGAGCCCAGAAACTTTCCAGTTTTCCCTCAATGGATCCAGGGCTGAAAGCAAGCCCCTTGTTAATGTGGCTGGGAGTTAATCCCTCCCTGCTGCAAAATTGGAATTGGGATCATGTTGAGTTCTTCTTTTCTCATTGAGCTGCCTCAAGTCTGAGCTTGCTGGATTTCTTGGATTCTCAGAATAGCATCAGGTTTCCTCCAAAGCCCTGCCAGCTGCAGCAGGAGAGGGAGCAGAGCCTGTGCTGGGCAGTAAAGCTCACAGAGTTATTCCACAGATATTCCCAGACAGGAGCAGWTCTTGGATTGATTTGGCATCACACACACAGATTTTCCTGGGGAATGTGAGGGTGMTGGGAGCAGCCTGGAAACAAAACCCCTTTGTAAGAGCAGGATGAAGCATGTTCCTCTTCCACTGCACAGCCCCAGGTAGAGGCAGAGCAGCAGGATGAAGCTGCTGCGTGCTGAGCACCCTTCAGGTACCAAAATTGGGTCAGGTTGGGAGCAGACCCTCGGCACAGCCACAATTCCAGGCTACAGCCAAGATTTCTGTGAGCAAACCTATTTGAAAGAGGCAGCAAAGCATCTTTCATCAGCAAGKGAGAATGTGAATTCAAGAAGTCAGGGCAGGTTCCAGATGCTGTTGCACTTTGCCTTTATTACATTTTTTAGAGCTTAGCAAAAGGTCAGTGTGCTTGGACACGGTTCCTGGCTTTTGGAAAGTCTGCAGGTTTGAGATCAGTGCTTTTCACTTTATTTTCAATAGGAAAGCAGCCTGCTTGAAAAGTTTGCCTTTGGAATTGAYGTGCCAGAGAAAATCGAACTCTAACTATTTTAGGCTAAAAAGAAAATGTGGAACAAGTTTTTTGTTTTTTTTTTTTTATTTGTGGGGGGAAGGTTTGGGTTATTTTTTTCTCTTTTGTTTTTTTCCTGGAATATTCAAGAAAAAGCTTTCAATATAGATTATTCTGCTGCTGTCAGTGTTAGCTGTTTTTTTTTCTGGCCATGCTGATTGGAAGGAAATTTCCAATACAGCTTAGTTGCCAGAAATGGATTCTTTGCTGGAATATTTTGGTTAAAATATTCCATCTTGCTCCTTGCAGGGATGCCACTTACTGCGAGAACACCCAGCAATTGGCTGCCTCGTTCTTAACTCTGAGTTTGATTTTTAATTCTTTATTTTTTTGGGGTTTTGGTTGTTTTTTTGGTTTTTTTTTTTGCTGCTAGTTGCTTTGGACCAGCCTGTTCCCACACTAAGGMGATTGTGATGCCACAAGCAAAGTCTTTCTGTAGGATCCTTTCTTGGCCCTTCTAGAGATTAATGTTTTGCTGGGAGTGGAGGGCAATGGCAGGAGGAATTCCTGGATGAATTTAAGAGGAATTAGGATGGAGTTAATTAGCTGCTGAAGGACCAACATGTGGTCAAGGCGTTGTAGGCAACCTGGGTTTTCTCTCATCTTCTGATCTYGAATCAAAGGTTGGACTCGCTGACCTTGGAGGTCTTTTCCAACAAAAATCATTCTGTGATTCTTCTTTCTGGGAATTATTAGACGCTCCATATTTACCGCCAGGATCTCACGTGGTGCCTTCCGAGTAAAAATGGGGAAACTACACGTGTTTGGCTTGATCTGCCTGACCCTGGCAAAGCATTTCTGAGTTTATTGTGCTGCTGCAGCTCCCTGCTCACAGCTGCAGGGTTGGAGAGCGTGGAGCTGAGCATTTCTCCCCTCAGCCCTGCTCAAGCACTCACCCACAGACAGCAGGAGCCACGCTGGGATTTGTTTTTCTTCCTTTCTTGTTCGGTCAAAAGCGACAGTGGATTTTTTTTTCTCCCCCCTGAAAGAACAGCAGTGTTTGGTTTTAAGAAAGGATGAGGTCAAGAAGCGGCAGGAAAAGGCTGTCTCATTGTGTTTTCGGTTGCTTGATTGCTTTTTTGCACCTGCACCAGCCTTCCACTGGTGAGAACTGGGGCTTTGCTGGGCTCCCAGAGCAGAGGAAACATCTTCCCCTCTCCACTCGCATCCTGTGTTTTCCTTCTCGCTCTGTCATCACCTCGCAGAGTAAAATCCCGAGCTCACGTTGCACATTTGCACAACCATCCACCCTTGTGTTCCCGGCTGCTGGCAGGCTGGGGAAGTGGCAGCCACCAGCAGCAAAGGGATTAACTGGCAGGTGATTTTAAGGATTCTTTTCCCATTAAGGATGTATCTCTTGGTTTTCTCCTGCCAGTTGTCTGCTGGAGAAATAAAGAGAAATATTGCAAAATGAGAAGTTTAAGAATTTATAAATAAAAAGGATGAATAAAAGGGTTCTGTGAATAAAACACTTGAAAAAAATTTAAGAATTAGAAGGGGAGAAAGAATGAAACAGAATTGACAGGTCACGTTTCTGGGCTGTTTCAATGGCAGTTTAATTCAAATAAATTCCTGTGTGTGTGTGTTGGAACTGCCTTTGCCTTGTGTTTCCCAAGATCAGAGACCACCAGGAATGCAATYGGGATGTAAGACTGAGAGGTGAAGGGTTTTCCATTCTTAATTCTGCAAATGGGTCACACTCTGACCTCCAGTGAGTCACTTACCAGCTTGATGCCACCAGTTTTACTGAGGTTACAGTGAGTGACTTGTTTCTATGGATTTGGAAACACTCAGGCCAAAGAAATACAGAGAATTAGGAGAACTCGTTTTAGGTTAATGGCTGCAACAATTAAAGGGGATCAGTTCTTTCCCAGCCAGGGCTGTGGTTACATGTCAAGTTAAGCAAAGAGTTCAGCTGCTGCTGCAGCTCCTGCAGGGAGGGACTGACCCATTAAAAATCTTATTTTCCTGGACACCTTGTTCAGAGGCTTTAGTTGATGGTAGTTACCCTTAATCTGAGTCATGTGCAGTTGATAGGCTGGCGTGCTGCAGTTGGATCCTTTCCTGCTGTGCTTTTCAGGGATGTGCAGGACGTGCCTTGTGTCGGCTCCAGGGCACTGAACAAGATTTTCTGCCTGCAATGGTCTCTGGATCCTAATAACTTATTGGGCAGGCTGATGGTGAGTTGACATCTGTCCAGTCCTATTGGCACCTCCATGGTTTTATTTTGACTTAGGAAACTGCAATGTGAAGCAGGCTTTTCTCCTGCCAATTAATTTTTTCCTAGGGTGTTTCTTTTTTTTTTTTTCTTTTCCTATTTTCTGCTCTAACTTTACCTTCTCTGCCTATTCTAGAGGCTGAAATAGGTTAGCTCCACTTCTTCTTCCTGGTCCTGCACAGGCACGTTTTGAAAAGTACCACAGCCTCAAATTTGAAATAACACCAGCTATTAGGGCTGTGTTTAGTCTAGCAGTATTTGAAATAAATTTGAGCTGGTGCAATGTGAGAGGACTTCAGAGATTGCWGGAAAAGTTATTCCAAGAAACCCATATACTCTCAGGAACCCCAGAGGCAGCAAGAGAGAGAAGAGAAATAGGTTATCTAAAGCCCAGGCAAATAAAAYATTCTTATTATAACTCCGTGGGCACTATGCCAGCTCTCTGCAAGCAATATTTCTCCTTGCATCTTGCTTTGCCAGTTAATTGGACATCTATTATTTCATGATTTCAGCAGGAAGCACAGCCTGAGTGATGACTTTGGTACCCAGCCCAGTGCTACTGTGCACTTTCCGAGCCCTGAATTTTGGAAACGCTTCCAKTTGGTGTCTGCTCCCTCTCCGAGTGTGTGTGTGAATTGTCAGAGCTGTTTGGTGACATTTTCTAGGGACAGAGGGTCTGTGACACGTTCCCCCAGCAGACAGCTCTGACTGTGATGTCCAGGGCTCTGAAAGGATGGAATCAACTCCTCCTTCCCCATCTCCTGCTCCTCTCCTTGTTCTGCCTGGGGAACATTTGGCTGYTCCCTCTGGGACGTGGGGGTGGCTGGAGGACAGAGCCACACACCACATGCAGGGATGTGGCAGCCCAGTTCTCTCTGCCAGATATTTTCAGGCAGTTATATCTTGAAACTGTGGTGGAAGCAGGTTATTTTAAGCTGATACAACTTTTTCAAATTTTTTAAATTTTTTTTTTTGGTCAAGATCCTGATTTTGTAAACAAGTTTGTTTACCCTTCCTGCCCAACTCTGGGGTTATCCACCCACACACCAGAGCCTGAGCACGGTTATAGCTGCCTGCCCGGATGCTCGAGACGAATTGTTTGCAGACAAGCTTCAGACCTGCAATTACTCAGAGAAATTATTCAGCAAATAGTTTTGAATAATGAATCCCTTTGAGAAATCGGAGTTGTTTTGCAAGCAGATTCCAGACAGAGAACACGCTCAGGAAGTCATAGCTTTCAGCACATTTTCCCCTCTGTTTTGCCAGGCTGTGGAGCTGGCAAAGAATCCTTTTCTGATACCTTCAGGAAGGATTAAAGTGCTCCATCAGGCTTGTATGATGCAGGCTAAGTGTGCCCATTGCTCTGACAGGGGACCCTGCCCTCAAATTCCCTCCACATCTCCTCCTTTTTGAGGGTCTCACTGCTTTTTCCCAGTCCAGCTTCCCTGTAGCAAGGCAGCAAGAATGCCTGCATCTGTACAAGTTACCAGCAGTGCAAAGCATCACGGTTTGGAGRGCTGGACCCTGCCTGGTGTCACCCAATTTGGCCAGAATTGCCTCCGTGATCTGCAAAATCTGCACCTGAAATTGCTGCAGGGCCTTTGGGTAAAGGGGCAGTGGAAGAGCAAAGAGCCAGGGGCCTTTCTCGAGAGGAGTCACATCCTGAGAGATGCAAGAAGAGAAAAAAAAGCAGCTTTTGAGGTCAGGTATCTGTTGGTTCATGGTTGGCAGAGGCTGCCCAGAGAGGCTGTGGATGCCCATCCTCGAATTTGTTCAAGGACAGACCCTGAGCATCCTGGTCCAGAGTGTGGCACCACTCCCCAAAAATGACATTTAGGGTCCTTTGAAACCCAAACCAGTCTGTGATTCTATGAAATGGCCCATTCTTTATTTTGTGGCTGCCAGAGGGAGAGGATGACAGGGCTGAAGGCTTGAGACCCCCACTCCCCACGTGCTGCACGTTCACCTGAGCTGTGCCTGTCGCATCTCCCGAAACAGAAGCGGCTCTGCCCTCACCGGGGCCCAAGTTTGCATATTTGAAGCTCTGTGGCCACAATCTGTCAGCGGGAGAGCTGCAGAGGAGGAARCGGCTTCAGACGCTCGAACGCAAATACTTCTGCCCAAAGGTAGGACAGGAATACAAATCACCTCCTCTCCCTCTCTCTCTGCTGCGCTCGGTGCGCTCACATTTGCAACTTCTGCATATTCAGCTGCGTTTGAAACGCTGTCCAAAGCTCCCGCAGCTCCTTCCTAAAGA
>NW_026623347.1:1853081-1862356 GCF_030028575.1 Malurus melanocephalus | reverse complement strand
TGGGGCTGGATGTGAGATGACAGAAAAGATGATCCAGGAGAAAACCAGGCGAGATCTCATGGACCAGCCTGGCCGAATGTGAGTGCAGCCAGCATCGCCGCCACATGGAGCACCAAGGACAGGAATCGTGTCCCCGTCCTTGTGTCACTTCTCGTTTGTGCTGATCCGCTGTGACCCAGCGCTCTGTGCTCAGATGTTCAAAACCATCAGAGCCCAAATCTGCCCATAGGTGACTAATGATTTCTGAGTGTGCTGTGCTCCAGGAGCCCTGACACACACAGCCGGGCTGAGATAAGAGATTCCTTCTCCGGGAGGGGGAGAAGGGCTTTGTACCATTTTTTTTAAAAAAAAGCTGCAGCTCTCGAGTGTTTTGAAAGAATGTGTTTAATGTCTAATATTAATCTCTAATGAAAAGGAAAACATGAAAGAAACGCCTTAAATATTTCAATTACTTCATCGATTGGTATCATAAAGTATGTATTACTGAGCYGTGCTCTGTTGTGGTTCTGCAGCAACTGATAAACAGCATCTTCAGCAAGTGTTCTCATAAGTTGKTTTTTTTTTTAATATTCCCCTAGTTTGTGAAAAGCAKCTCTGTGGAGCTCAGCTTACCCCTMTCTATTTATCTTAAAAATGAAGTACTGAAATATCACTGTAACAGATACAYGAATCGTCTCAAATAATGTCCTTCTGATGGTCTTAAAAATAGAAATAAATCATCACAGAACACGGTCATCATCAATGGCTGGAACAAAAATAGAACCATTGCTACATGCTTTAAAAAAAAATTACTGTTCAAGTTTAAAGGTCATCAAAATCCAGTTTTGCTGTTTGCTTTAAAGGCTCAGGTATCAGAGCAGAGATGAGGCCTTTCACACCATAAATGAAAGTTTCTGTAAGTAACAATATCTGTGTCTGACCTGTGACAGACACCAAACTGGTGCATGAGGAAGGAATTACAGCTCCAAATCACTGTGAAGTCAACAGAAAATCTTCCAGATTGTTTTTTTTCTCCAGCTGGGAGATGTGGTGAAATTTAGAATTCCCTCATGCCTCGCAAAAACTGTTGGTTGAAGTAGCTCATCTATAAATAATTTAAACTCCGTTTATACAGAATGAAGATGCCAGTATCTCACCAGGTCATCATAAAGACAATCGACAGATTCTGTTCTGTTACATCACAATTCCCCATGGAAGTCCTCTTTTTTTTTTGTCCTTGAGATGTGRTGTTGAAGTCTTGATGTGAGCAGGCGTGGGATGCAGGGCAGTGATTCTGCTGAGCCATCAACGAGGCTTCAAAGCTGCATTTTTTAAAAAAACCAAACCTCTCCATTTGCCTGTGCCTGGGAAATGTTACAGAAGCAAGGGAATTAAATTAAATGGTCTTTATAGAGTCCAGAGAGTCAATAATTTTAATGATKGGTTCTTTTCAAGCTGATTTTTAATTTGTCATTGCTCTTTAAATGGGTTTGCTTACGGAATGGTGCAATTGAGGTATGGGCTGGGAATGCTGGGCTGTTTCCTTCAGAGCTGCAACAAGACAAAATACAATGAACCACCATTTCAAACATCCCAGAATTCAGTCCCACCTAACTGAAGTGTCTCCAGTGCACAGTGAAATGCTCAGCTGTCATCAAAACCTGGGGCAGAGAAGCACAAATATCCTCCAGCAGGTCTGATGAGATTTCACATTGCAGCAACAGAACCAACAAAATGCAGCACTTCCATTAATTTTATATCACCTTAAGGATCTCTGGGCCAATGCATTATTCCTCCAAGAGCTGCAGAATCTGTGGTGGTGGATATTGAATCCAGGCAGTCATGKGTTCCAGGAACAAACCTGGATTGTGAAAATCTTGCGTTAGTGTTGAGCAATTTCACAGAGGGCAATGCCAAACTGGAGTCATCCTTTACAATTGCTCATAACTTTATCTTACTCAGAGACCAGCACAGCATGTAATTCTCTAGGACAGGGTGTGAGTGTSTGGGAAATCTTTATATAATGGACAAAAATTGGAAAAGAAAGATTTAAAAGGTGAATTCTTTATGTGGATGATGTGTGGTCTGCTCCTGTCTAAGGAAGGTGCTTCAAAGGGAGCAGAAATGAACTCTGTGAGTGCCTGGGAGATCAGGGCTTGGAAGGAGGAGTCTTGTTGGAAATCCAAGCTGACCTTGGGGATATGGGGCAGCAGGGCATGGGAGGCCATCCCCTGACGTGGTGGAGGAGCTGGGTGCTCTCCTGTGTGCCAAAGATGAGCCCCAAAAGTGCACAAGGATCAGTCACCACGAGGGTGGCAGGGAGGCCTTTTGGAARGCTTTGTGTGGGCTTTAATCAAACCTTTCTTCTGAGCTGGCTCCACACCCTGTCCACTGTGTGAGTCCAAAGAGAGAGAGTTCAGAAACAGTTTATTAGCATTTCTCTTGGATGTTCCCTTCAGTTTATATTTCTTGGATGAGGGAGGAGAAATGTGCCCACAGAATTTCCTCGTTGACATCTCGTGTGGGATTCATGTGTTCTCACTTGAATGACAATACAGGAGCCCTACTTTGCCATTTTCTTTGAAGGCTACAGGAAACGAGAGGAAAACGTTCTCCCACCTGGCAGGGAGGACTCTGAGATGGAACCAGGAGCTCTTCTGCATTTTGCAGATGTTTTTGCACATCCTRTGCCCTGACAGTCCCCCACCACACCCTGACCTTGTTCTGCTCCTTCTCGTGTCTGCTGGGCACAGCAGTGACCCCAACTCCAGTGTCCTGGTTGTTTCTGTGACACCAGCAGATGGTGCCACCAAGCAGCACGTTTTTATACGAGCAGTTTCTTCTCGGAGGTGTTTTAAGTTAACTTCAATCGCTGCACATGTCATAGACTCCAGCAGAATTCCTTCTTTCCCCCACTACAAATGGTTTTCCCCCCAGGCTTTGCATATTGTCCCTGAAAGCATTTAGACTTTTAATTTTCCCCTGTTTTAATCATGCCCTCTAATTAGCATCACTTTTACTGTGCAAATATTTAGAAAAAAAAAAAAAACCACCCACCCTAAACTGTGATGTTTCATTTTTTAATTTATATTATCTCCCTGGCCTTTCATGTTTTTTGAGTTAAATTCAGTGCTCAGATTTTTTTTTTTTTTTTTATTGGGACAGAATCTATGTTAGAAAACTCCCATGAAACAAGTGGTGCTGGATAAGAAATGTCAGGAGTGAGTGACTGCTCAGCAACCTCGATCATGTCTGGAGAATCTTCTCTCTCCATTTTCAGGCTCCTTGCAGGATATTTTCCAGTGCTGATGGATCTGTTCCTGGCCAGGCTGGAGGTTTTAGTCACTGTCTCTTGTAACCAGAGCTGGCAGCAAAGGAACAAATGGTGATCTCCATTCCCATCTTCCGTGGCTTCTGCTGCACCGACCCCCAGATGAGAGCACCTCCTGTGCAGCACAAACGCTTTGATAATTCAGGCTGTCAACTTGTCTGCAAGAGCCAGAAAAAGAGATATGAGACAAGGCTCCCCTGTGGGTAAAACACGATTCTTAATTCCCGATCCTTTGTTTGCTTTTTTTTTTTCTGTTGGAAGTTTCACCTGTGGAGCATTTGGTTTCTCCAAGCGTGGCTTTCCTTCAGCAGGCTGTTTAAATATTTACCTCCTCTGCCCTCCCCACCCCACCACACTTCAAACCAGAGGAGAGAACTTTTATCCACGACTGGAAGATGCTTTTTCTGAGTGAGTGACAAATATTTGCTGTTTAATAAAGACCGGAGCTTTCAGTCTTTGAGAACGTGTGTTGCAGCCTCCATTCGGAATAGGTGATGAGGTGATTACTAAACCCTGGTTGCCATGGGGAAAGGGAGGAGGGTGATTGCTTTTTGATGGAAGGAACTAAAAAGCACCAAGAGTAACTTAGAGCTAATACACACTCGAGGTGCACTTGGCATCGATGCTTCTGGTGGGGAGCAGCAGTCAATCTCTCTAATGTCTGAGGASTCAGCTCCAGCAGCAGCAGTTATTGATGCAGAAGGTCAGCTTTTTGTGCCTGGCCGTTCCTCGCAGCCTCCCCCGAGTTTGGTGTGACTRTGGGAGGGATTCCCGCAAGGGCGCTCGATTGAATTTGTGATCTGTGCAGGGGGAGCCACAAATCAAACAGACATTGGCCCCCCTGCAAAGTGGAGTAAAGCTCTGGCACAAAATGGGAGCTGGAGGCTGAGAGATTCTTAATAAGGCAGATTATTGTGCTGGTGTGCTGGAGAGCAGCTCCTGCCTTAGAACTCCAGGGATTTGGAAGGGAAGCTGCACAGTGTTGGGCTGTTCCTGGGGCTGCAAGGACACCCCAGCTGAGTGGTGCAGAGGCTTTGTGTCTGTGTTTTGGTGTTTGGAGCACCAGGAAAAAGTTAGCTCCTTGGTTAGATACCTCTTCCCAGCCTGGGATAAAGATGCAGTCATCCCTGCCCTGGAAAAACAGTGAGGTGAGGGGAACAGGAGAAGGGAGTGAGACTCTGGCACAGCAGAGGTGGATTTCCATCACTTTGGTGATCACTTTGATGGAGACCCCTGGGCTCCACGGCTGCTGGCAGCTGTGACATCCTCAGCCACCACCCCCAGCCCTTGGGGAAGCATCTTGACAGTGGCACAGCTTGGTCTGAGAAGGCAGCACCAAACTGAGATGAGCTGAGCACGCAGCACCAAACTGAGATGAGCTGAGCACATCCTCAGGAGCTCCAGGGGGACAGAGATGCTGGAGCAGGCAGTGGCTGCTCTGTCTGAGAAGCCCTGACCACCTTCACCCTTTCACTCCCCTCTAGAGYGTGGCTGAGGGCTGCTCTTGGTATCTCATTTCTCTCTGAAAATGGGGAATATTTTGTGTGTAACTATTGAAAATTTGGGCCAAATCCTGCCTTCTGTATCAGCTGTCCCCCAGTATTTCTGGGGGGTTCCTGTGCTGCTTTCCCTTGGTCACTGTGGGTTTTCCACCTTGCTCTTCCTCTCTTCTTGGTGCTTTTCACATTGGAAACAGCCCCCAAACAGSCAGAGACTTTGGAATGACACTTGTCTTACCATCATCCCTAATGATCAGACAGCGGTGGAGACACATCACTGTAATTGTGTTTGTCTCCTTYGCTGGCTTTTCCTTGTAAATTTGTTCCTTGCATTTGTTTCTGGCTGGCAGATGTGTTAATGGCTGGGCAGTTTAATGTGTTTATCTTTTGTGTGCTGTATATTTCGGATATAGAATCAGCGAGAAGAGAGATAAGCGTGGAGAAACCACWTCTGCATTAATGCCAGCAATTGCGGCGTTATAAATATATATGAGAGAGTTTCCGTGATTATGTTTTAATGTTTTGTTTAATGCATTGACTCTCTGGGGACGAAACAAGAGAAAACCTCATTTGTATAATTTAAATGGCTARCAATAAGAACAGGAGCCAAGAAAGGATCAATTAAAAAGCCAYGCTTTCAAACACATACAGATCCTGTTCCCTTTGAAGGTCCAGCCCTGCAATGGAGCCTGTGTGGCTCCAGCCCCTTCTTTCCTGGACAGAAACCATGGACTGTGGAGGCTCCTGGCAGCTCCTCGGGGATGGCAGGACTGAGGGAAGCCAAATCTCAGCTCATGTGGTGTTACAAGGGAGGTTTGGGGACCATTTTCCATTTGAGAGGCCGTGGAAAGGACAGCAGGGACTGCCCAAGCCAGCTGTCCTCCCCCTCCCCTGGGTGGACAGCACACCATCACACGGGAAGAGGTGAGGAACACAAAAAAAAGACAAATACATGTGGTCCTTGTGCTCGGTTCTTGAGCAGCTCCTCCTGGTAGAAGCACRGATGAGTGCTCACCTGTGTTTTTTTTTTAATTTAGGCACCTTCATGCTCCTTCACAATCTGTGTTTCCAGCTCTTTGTTTGGGGTTGCACTCCATCATCTCACCCCTTCATTTCCACATTTTTCTTATCCCAGCACAGCATGCCAAGGAACAAAAACCTTGTTCCTTGTTCCTAAAGCTAATTCTTAGCTTTTCTCACACTTGAGAAAGGACTTGGGTAAACAGCCCCAACAAACCCCACCASAATAATCTGTCAAAACATTTCCCGTGGGCAAAGGCTGAAGCTTATCATCACAAATGCAACACTGCTTTTCTCTTTCCCAATTCTTTCGAGTTCTCTCACCAGCRCTGCACATCTCTGCTCCCACGGGGCAGGACACAGCCCTCCATCAGAAAAGTGCCATGCCCTGAGAGTTTCCTCCAGTCACTTCTGATTGCCAGCATGAGAAGGGTCRTGGCCTTTGTTTCTGTCACACCAGAGCAGGCAGCAAACGTTGCCTCTGGTTTAGCAACTTCAATTCTGCAGATAAGAAATTCAAGGTCTCACTGTCTGGTGGTGTTTTACCTTTGCAGCCTGGAGTGAGGAGCTTTCCACAGGTCTTGGTAGTGCCTCTCTTGGCTTCTGGGTGTGGAGGAAGGAAAACTGCTCCATCACCCCTCACATCCATCACTGCCCCCTCGTTTTTCCAAGTTTTGCTTTTTGCTTGATGGAGCAAAAGGCTGKGAAAGAGTTGTTTGCTGTTTCTAGGAGCCCTGGCTTCCAGTTCTGGCACTGAGCCTYGCAGAAAAGCTCGGCTGTTTCCATGAAAAAAATTTGGCAGCTTGCTGGCTTTCTGGGCTGCCATGCCTGGACTTCAGGAAGGGAATTAAGGAGATGAGATCAAAAAGAGCATTTTGTTATTTGAGAGCAAAGGCTTTCCCATCCTACTCAGTCTTCCCACGCTGTGCTTGCAGATGCAGAAATGTGGCTGCTGTAGGTGTTTTCCTTCCAGAATGTGTGTCTGCAGATCCATTTCAATCTCCCACAGCTGATTCTGTRTGACACAGTCTTGGTTAAGCCATGAATTTCCATTCACAGCCTGTGATCACAGATATTCACCAGCTTTCAGAGGGTTTTAAACTTGATATGCCTACACTGTTACTGGGAAGTATATTTATATGTGAGCATACTTCCTTATTCTTATACTTCCTTATTATTATACTTCCTTATTTCTGAAGTCTACAAGGAAAGCCCAAACAGATGGAAAACTATTTATTCTTCATTATCTGAATTTTTGCTGTAAAAAGCACACATCATCAGGATTGTTGTTCCCAGCAAAAGGCAACTTCGTGAAGGGTTTTAAAATCTCTCACACCAAATTGTTGGAGGACTCCCCAGAGGACACAGTTGCCCATTTTGGTCCCTAATGGTCTGAGTGGAGCAAGCAGATGGGCAAAAAATATCCAGCCTCAAGACCTGAGGGTAATGAAAGCATTATTGAGAATTTCACCTTTCCTCGGGGAGAGAAAAGAATACATTGCAGACTGCCTGGAAAGAACTAATGGGGTGTTTATTTCAGATATAAATTTGACTGCATAAAAATGACACCTTTGTGCTCAGCCTGTGGTGCCAGGTCCAGCTCTCACTTGTAAATTAGGAGTAGATCCATTAAGGCTGTGGAATTACAGCAGCTGATGWGACAGCAGCCTCACCTTGGCAGTAATTCATTCACTGTGTGCTTCACTCTAATCTCCTGCAGGGATGAAGCAGAAGAAACTCTGCTGAAGCCTCCAGTGGTGGGGAGGGGATGAAAAGGAGGCAGGATCTGAATGTTTTTGGGGAGCAGGCGGCCTGGGCAGGCTGTCCTGCCACAGTGGGAGCCGTGCTGAAGAGGTGACATAAAAAATTCTTCTGCACAAACCCATGATCAGTGCCTCGTGTCGCTGCATGGACGCACCTCTGCACCTCCTCCCCATGTCCCAGGGCACCATAGGGACCTGGCAGGGCTGGCTGTGCCCCCACAACCTGCTTCCCCTCCCATCACTGCAGCCTGGCCCTTCTGTGAGGATTTGGCAGGAGGATTTAGGATATTTTTCCTCTCTGTGTCATGCCGTTCCCTCCTGCACATCGCACCTTTCTGGGGGCACCATGAGCCCACCCCAAACACTGATCTGTACTGAGAGGGGACCTCTCATCTCCTCCTGTGCCCCCAGAGCCCAGAAGAACACCCTGATAGAGCAGGAAGGGTGAAGTCTTGGCAGTTCCAGGTTCAGGGAGGGACAGTCACAGTCCCACAGTGATTTCACCGCATCTCAGGTCCCCTCACCTGCTGTGGCTGTGCTCAGTCATGCTGGAAAAGGTGTCCCTCCAGACATGTGACTTTGTCAGATCCTTGGGCTGCCTCTGGTACTGATTACAGCAGATTTAATAGTGTTATTAGTTTAGCCAGCGAGACCTTTATCAGAAGAGATTAGGAGGTGGATGAGAGCTTTAATATCCTTGGCAGATCTATTTCTCCCCCAGTAATTGCCTTAAGATGGTTTTATTTCACTGTCTGGGTTTTTTTTTTTTATTTTTTTTTTCCTTCTCCTTTTCATCTTTTAGCTTATCTCCTGAATGTTTTGCCACCTTTCCCTTCCTCACCCTGAGAGAAATAGCAGCTCACGACTTGTGAGCGCCGGGTAATGGGACACATCTGCCTAAAGACCCATTCATAAAGCCCTCTAATTCAGCATCTCCATTCTTGTGGTGAACTGCTGAGGACAAGGAAGCGAGGGCTGGCTGAAAACACCTCAAGTGGAAAATTAAGAAAGGCAGAGACTCTGCAGTACCTGGGGCAGCAGCCTGCACACGCAGGGATGTTGGATTTTCATGTTTAGGGGTGCTTGGCCTGCTCACTGCTGGGCAGATTGGCCCCAGAGAGCCTGGCAGAGGCTTTGGCTRGGAAATTCCTGCCTGGTAAAGGGATGATTTAAGTTTGGTGATTTTATCCTGCAGTGCACACAGCATTWTGTGCTCCTCGGTGTCATAAAACCTCACAGAGACAAGGGTAAGGCATGTGGGGACAAGCTGTTAACTCCTGGATCTTTCAGGTGCAGAAATACTTCATGTGTATTTTTAAAAAGTGAATTATCCTCAGATAATTCACCCACCCCCCAGTTTGCAAAATAAACCAGCAGTRTTAATCAGCGAGGTAAGAGGGAAAAGGTTGAGCGTGGAAAACATTTAAAATCAAAGGTCACATTGCAGCTCCAGGAGATTTTTCCTTCTCGCCATGGGGTGAGGATAATCACCAGGTAATCAGTGCCCCCTGCTCTGGCAGCCCTGAGCCAGCTCCTCACCAGGGCTCTCCAGGCATTGATTTCTCTGGGGTTGTCTTGCAATCAGCAACAGAAACCAAACTGGAGCACTCCGGTGTAGACTCCTCACTTTGAAAAATGTTCTCTGCAAGTGCTGCATCCATCTTTTTTTTTTTTTTTTTTTTT
>NW_026623347.1:1838686-1852917 GCF_030028575.1 Malurus melanocephalus | reverse complement strand
AGCCTCCTTCAGGGTCTGCAGAGGAGCCCGGGGGTGGCACTCACACGAGGCTGCATTGACTTTTCGGCTGCATTGTGTCAGTTCTGAGTCTGGGGGCTTTGCCTGAAGATGTTTAGCAAGAAGAGGGCAAGTAGGGTTAGGGGTAGGATTAGGGTTAAGGTTAGGGCTGTTCTAACAAGAGTCATCCATTCCCAGATATTTTGGGCAATTCTTATATGATCCCCATGCATTCCATGCAGGCAGTGCTTTCCTAGGGCTGAATTTCTCAGAGGGCTCCAGCAATCTCTTTCTTTGTACCTGCTCAGAGCTGTCCTCTTATTTATTCCTCCACCAGCAGTGTTTTATTTCCATGACAGATATAATCACAAATGTGAACTGTGATGCACTGGATTTTCCTAGAATATTTACAATATTCCCTGATTCTTTATGATGGCATCTCAATGCAATGGAAACCCAGACAAGCCCTGCAGTCTCCCTGTCCTTTSAGGTATTTCAGGTCAGAAAAGCACAGCTGTTGSTGTGTGTGGGRTGTGCTGTGGTGGGGAGAATGTGGGAGGAAGCACAGGAACTGGGGCTGCTGGTGCTGTGGAGAACTGTGGCCAACCAGCTCCTATCCTATTTGAATTCCAACATCCCTAAGAATCACATGGAAAGCACCAGCAGGCAGGAGCTTCCCTTTGGAGGGCATTCTCCTTTCTGGGATGTTGCAGTGGAAGCTCTGACCCCTTGAGAAGGCTGATGAATATTAGAAGAGGGCTGTATCTGTCGATTCTGTTGTGTTGCACTGCGGTGGGCACTGTTCTCCATCCCCTGGGCATCTCTCTCTCCYGCTCTGGCAGCACCTGAGTGAGCATTTCTCAGCCTGAGCTGTGTCAGCACTAACGTGCCCTCCCTCCAGGTGAATGTGTCCTGCAAAGTTTTACTGCTGATCAAATTATTCCAGGTCTGAAATCATCCTCTGCTCTTGCTTTGCTCCTCAGGCTAATGTGGAGGGTTTTTKTTTTTTTTTTTTCCTAGGGATGTAAAAACAAAGGTACTGAATAGATCAAGCAATGCTCAGCTCCCAGTGATGGCTGGCAGCACGTCCTGGGCAGGAGCAAGAGAGGAAATTATAGGTTATATAACMAATGTACTCTACCTCAGAAATTCCATCATTGTTTTAAACAGCTGCTGAGGGCCTTTTCTGCTGTGAACAGTCCTCTMCTCTCAGACCATTTTTATTGCTTTTAGCCCTCACCACCACCTCTCCCTGTGAGCCCAGCAGCTGCCCTGGTGTGAGAAGAGGTGCTGCTTGCCCTTACACATCCTGTATGGTCCTTTCTGTGTTTCCCTTGGGTATTTTGTTCTGAGGAGCAGTGATCCATCGATCTGTCACAGCCATGATCATACACACCTCGGCAATACCTGGTACAAAGGATTGTCTTTTTTCCATCTCCCCAGTGGGGCACATAAAAAAGGAAAATAAACCTGTGGCATCTTGGAGGCAGTACGGGAATGGATAATGGAATATGCCTGGGAGAGTTTGTGAGCAGCAGAAGCCTCTAAGTCCTCACCACAGCAAAATGATTCGAGCACTAGGACAGGCTGCCCAGGCAGAGCCCCATCCCTCGAGGGATTGAAAATGTGAMACYGGGGGACAYGGYTGWGTGGGASCTTGGCARTSCTGGGTTAATGGCTGKACTCGATGATCTCAGAGGTGTTTTCCAACCTAAAAGATCCAGCAGTTCTAAGTAAAGCTGTTTTAAACATCCTGTTTTGGTAATGTGGTAAAATGCCTGTATTGATTCAAACCAAGCAGAGGAGAAAGACCCACCGGGGGAAAGAGCGGGACTGAGAGATGCATTAGCAGCATTGCTGTGGGAAAACATTGTCCTCGAGACACCRAAAAGTCACATTTCCARGCTGCCTGGGCACATTTAGAGAGAAAGACATTTCCTCAACCTCACAGCGAGTGCGAGACTTTGGGCTTGAGCTCCTGTGAGGAAACCATCTGCGTTCAGAGCCGTGTCTGCTCCCGATTCCTCGAAGGACCAGGAGTCCTTGGAATGCCTRTCAAAGCTGCTGCCATCTGAAACGAGCACCGTCTGTGGTCTGGAGGACGCTCAGAWGTCTCATCAGCCCTAAATACACAGAGATTTTTCACCAGGCAGGAGAGGGAAGAGCCACCTTCCCGAATGCCGAGGTTTCACCTCTCTGAGATCCAGAATGATTCACCCCRGCACCGCTGCGTTCCTCAGACCTGTTCACGTTTATAAAATCACTGCCAGAGCCTGGGCACTCAGGGGATGCTGTGTGSCTTCCACATTGACCTCACGGCTTCTCATTCACCCTCGGGTGACCGAAATTGGTCGCTGCCCGGCAGCGAAATAAAGCGGGTAAAACCCTGCGAAATAAATCGGCGTTTGCGCAGCGAAAAGGTGTCTGCAGCACAAAAAAAGCCGCTCACATCGGCGGGGCTCGAAGGGATTTTTCATCAGGGGAGTGAAGGCATGAATGGGTCATTAGAGCGAGGGGAATTCACAGGAGGAGAGTGATAACGGCGAGAAGAAGGGGGAAATTTCGCTGCGCAGACAGGGGAGGAGTGGTTGGAGTGTGGGGAATAGAGAGAAAGCAAAGAGACAAAGGGCAGCGTAGTGAGCAATTCGGCTTTATTGTAGGAAAACAGGGACGCTGAAAGAAATTGGAAAATACATTTAGGAGTGTGAAGAGGAGATAACCTTGCAGGGTGAATCTCAGTGCTCAGCAGCGCTGTGGGGCTGGAGGAAGGCACGGGCACCTGCATCAGGAGGGGGAGGCCCAGGCAGGCTCAGGAAAATACAATTCCTGGTATTTCTGCCTCCGTGGATGATACAGAGACTTTCAGACAGCATCAGCTCATGAATTCAGAGAGAAAAAAAAAATTCTCCTCCGGGATATTTTAAAATATAGATATCTTGCATCTTTGACTGCATCGTTTGATCCTGGACRTTTTCAGAGCCAAACCATCACAGGGAATGGAGCTGGTCTGGCACCTCCACAGTCCTTTCATTGCAGTTTATTCAGGGCAGGATTAAATACACTGGTTAGGACAATGTAGGGGTTACAATATTGTGTTACATTTGGTCCAGGGATGGAGAACATCTTTTTACAGGACCTGGGATCAGAGGCCATTCAGAGCGAGCTTTTGATGCTCCTCAGTCTGCCACATTTTGCCAGCCCTAAAAATATGCCTTGAAAGGGAAAATAAAATCTCTACAGGCTTTTCTCCACAGCTACTAAAAGATCAGGCAGCGGGTACACTCCTGTATCACCTGCAAAAATGCAGATGTTCTCATCTCTAGCTCACATAAAAGCCATAAATCTGGGTACTTGTAATGTCTTGTTCRTTCATATAAAGAGAATATAAACTGTGGATGGCACTGCCTGGTGAGGAGGAATCTTTCACTTCCCAGGCACATYATTGTTCACATTAAACGCTATTGAGTGATAATTACAAGGCTATTTCTTTGTCTTTATTTATTTTGCTGACAAAACACCCCCTGGAAGGCAGCAGAAGATTCTTCGAAACTTGGATTTCCTTAAAAATCCTTCCCTTGTTCAGTAATAATAATTAAAACAAACAAACAAACAAACAAACACCAGTTGTCAGAAGCCTGAGCTCCTTCAAATTAAAAATCCTGTTGCTGTTTTGGTCTGGGGTTTGTTAAGAGGTCAGACCTGCTGGGCTGGGTTGCCATGGGCTCTTCTGGTACCAGGAGATGCTGCCCATCCCCTCACTCCTGAAATCGAGCAGGGAAGGAGTTCATCTCTGGTATAATTYCAGCCTTCTGGATCTTTGTTGTATTTTTTTCCCTCCTACCTGTTGCCTGGYGTGATGTGTTTTCTCTCGGATCTTGGGGAGAAAGTTCTCCTTTATGCACACAGATCCAGTGCTCAGAGCAGCAGAAGGCTCAAGCTTTACCGGAGCCTCTCAATGCTAACATAATAAAAGTATCCAATTTATTTATCAAAGTCTCCTCCAAAGGAGAAGATGGACGAAATAGGTTTTAACCTACTTGTGAWCCTCAGGAAAAGCGAGCGCTTTGATTCGCTCCTTCCCAGACAAATAGCATTGCATTAGATGTTTCTGATTTTATTAGCTATAAACCACTTTCTATTTTTATTTTCACATGCCACTGACTTTGTTTGGTACAGACACAGCTGAACAAGGCTGGTTTTTCAAGTGCAAATCACGTTAATAGATGCCCAGCTCTTTCCACTCCACACACAGGAACATAGCTGTAAGAAGGAGAGCTGATGCCCAAAAAAATATTTTCCTGTTGCATTTCCTAAATCACCTCTGAGGCCACATCATCCCATCTGACTCCCCAGATGTGTAACAGTGATGGTTGCTTTAGTACTTCTGGCACTGTCTCTTCGCATAAAGAGATTTTATTTGCATGGAGAAGTGAAACAATAYGAGCAGACAATGAAATCTCAAGTGGTAAAGTGTGTGAAATTCTCCGTTCCTATTACTTTTTATGGTGCTGCTTGCAGCTTTTCTTCACCGGCTGCAACTGCAGCTGRTGGATTTGAAGCAGAGAGTGCCTCTCATCGCTGCCCTTCATCAGCAAGTGTGAGCAGCAGCAAGCAGTCCAATTGTTGCTGTATCCAAACAGCATCTCTGCATCCAGGGATGGAGCTGCAGGGAGAGCTCACTCGTTGGGAACTTGATCTGTCTAATTATGTGACTGTTGACTGGGCAACGGGCTGCACATCCAGTTGTCCCCAGTAAAAATAATTTGTCTTAAAATTTCGTCCGAGTTAAAATACATCATGTTTTTWTCTCATTACCTGTTCTTTTCCCTGTCACAGTTATTTTTGACTGGTATCAAGAGTTATTAGAAGAAAGTTCTTTTCCATCATTAAAATACCGTGYTCAGAAAGATCTCCAGAGTCCTTAAATGCAGATGAGGGTATGAGTGGCTCTTCCTGAGCAGAATTACAAGGAAGTGTTCTCACTGGAGACAGTGTTCGGAGGTGGATGCTGGCAGGAGTTCAAGTGTCCACACTTGTTCTTATGGCCACGACTTCCCTGACATCTCCTGCCCACGGAGGGGGTGCTGGGGGATCCTTTCCTCACAGGCTCCACTGAGCTCCGGTAAGAGAGCAGCTCTGGGACTGAGGAATGAGCTGTCCCTTCAGACAGGGAGAARTTAAAGAGAGAGACCATTCTTTGGTGGTATTTGCTCTTCATTTCCTTGGCTGATCTGTACAAGTTCCCAACAAAGCAATAACATATAGGGTTGAGGCTGGAATTGGTGAGGCCAAGCCACTGGGCAAAGGGCCTGAGCTGCAGGATCCAAGGAGAAGGAGTCACATCCTGCAAAGACTTGGGGATGTTGAAATCAATCCAGATGTCCATCAGGTAGACAGGCAGCCAGGAGATGGCGAACAGCAGGACCAGGGCCACCACCATCTGCGCCACCTTCTTGCGGATCTTCAGCCTGGAGGCYGGCAGGGATCGGTTGAGGGCAGAGCTCTCCTTCAGCTGGCTGCTGCGGCTCCAGAGCCGGCGCACCGTGAGGAAACAGATGACCATGTTGAACAGCACGGGCAGGCAGTACAGGGCACAGAAGAGCAAGAAGTTGTAAGCTTGCTTCAGCCTYTCCTGAGGCCAAATCTCCCTGCAGATGGAAAACACCAGGGGCAAGCCCTCCACCACGCCGATCTCATCCCGCTTGTTCATGAAGATGAGGGGCATGCATATCCCTGAGGACAACACCCACACCACCAGGATGGTGCTGAGGATCCTCTTCTGGGTGAAGAAGGAGCGGGCGTTGAGCGGGTTGTGCACGCTGTAGTAGCGGTTCACGCTGATGACCGTCAGGCTGAGCACGCTGGCCGACACCGACACGGCCTGGATGAAGGGCACTGCCCKGCACAGGAAATCCCCGTACACCCAGGCCTTGTAGATGAGGTTGCCCACGGTGATGGGCATGCAGATGCACACCACCATSAGGTCACACACCGCCAGGTTGATGAGGAGGCTGCGGGTGGCGCTCAGGCTGGACACGCGACTGCGGCGCTTGCGGGTCAGCACCCTGATGGACATGATGTTGCCCACGAAGCCCACCACAAAGGACACCAAGTACATCACCGTGAGGCTGATGGTGACGGGCTCCTTGGCGAAGAGGAAGAGCATCTTCTCCAGCTCTTCCCACCCCAGCTCCTGGCTGCCATTCCARAGCCCACCCTGGGTCTGGTTCTCCTCCTGCCAGAGCTGCAGAGGGTCAGGGGGAGCCCTGGGTTCTGGGGGGGACGAATCCATGGCTGARTCCCCCCCCGGCCAACTCGGGCTAACGGGGCCGAGCCTGCTGCGCTGCTCCCAGCGCTCCGGACATGGCGAGCTGGGATCAGCCCTGCCTGAAAGAGAGGATGTGGAGAGAAGGGGTCAGCGGGGGCTCGGGGCAGCGATCACCCTTCGCAGAGAGCTGCCGGGCCGTCAGTGGCTTATCCGCAACTTAGTTGAGAAGCGGCCGTAGCGCGGGGCGGCCGGGCTGGGCAGCGAGGCACCGGCACCGGCAGCGATACCGGCAGAAGCAGCGGCACCGGCAGAGGCAGCGAGGCCGGCGGGAGCTCCTGCCCGGCCGCGGAGACACGGCGCCTCCGCTGCGGGGACGGGAAAGGAGCCCCGGTCCCCCCGCAGCCCCGAAGAACAGCCCCGGCCTCGGTCCGCCACCATTCCTCCCGCTCCCTCTGTCCCTCACTCCCTCCTYCCCGCAAAGTTRCGYGTCCCGCGGCCGCTCTGCCGGCYCCCCGCCCCGGGCTGCCCCCAGACCCCCGGTCCCCGCTGGTTCCCCGTCTCCCGCGATCCCGCGGCGCGGCGGCACTCACCGGGCGGAGGGCGGGCAGCGCCGGCCGGGCTCCTCCCGCAGGCAGCTCTGCCGTGGATGTGCGCGCGTGTGTCCGTGTGTCCGTGTGTGTCCGTGTGTCCGTCTGTGTGTGCGGCAGCAGCTCCCGACCCGCTGCCACCCGCGCCGTGCTCGCACCCACGGCGCGGCGAGCCCGGCGCACAGCCCGCGGCGCGCACACGCTGCACACCCCGCACACTCCGCACACAGCCCCGCAGAGAGCCCCGATCACGCACACAGCCCCGCACACTCCGCACACAGCCCCGCAGAGAGCCCCGATCACGCTGAAAGCCCTGCGCACTCCGCACACAGCCCCGCACACCCCGCACACCCCGTGGTGCGCACACGCTGCACTCCCCGCACACCCCGCACTCCGCCCCGCAGAGAGCCCCGATCACGCACTCAGTCCCGCACACTCCTCACTCAGCTCCGCACACAGCCCCGCACACCCCGCACACAGCCCCGCAGAGAGCCCCGATCACGGACAGAGCCCCACACACAGCCTCGCACACTCCTCACTCAGCCCCGCACACAGCCCCGCTCACACACCGAACCCCGCACACCCCGCACACAGCCCCGTTCCGCGACCCCCGCCCACACGGGGACCCACGATAGACCCCACACACCCCGCTCAGAGCACACGCACCTCCGCAGACCCGCACACACGCACTCTGTGCACACTCTCCTTGCACACTCGGCTGCACGCACCCTCCTACAGGTGCCTCGCACACCCGCACCACCCTGAGCATCCCTCGCCGCGCTCCCTGCTCACCCCCAGCCCCGGCACCCACTCCGTTCCCGTGTCCCCTCACCCCGCACCCCAGGAACACACACACCCCACCGAGCCGGCCGAGCCGAGCCGAGCTGAGCCGCTGTCCGGCCCGGGATGGGCTGAACCGAGCCGAACCGTGCCAGCCGCCCCTCCCTCCCCGGCCGTGGTGCTGAAGGGACAGCTCCGCCCGGGCCGGGCAGCGATCGGGCACGGACCAGGCACGGACCAGGCACGGACCAGGAGGGGCTGGTACCACCCTGGACTGTTCCTGATTGTCCCATCCTCCTCCTCCTCCTCTCCTGGGGTCTCTGCTCAGCAGAGCAGGGAGGGACCCGGGCGCTTCACTTTAACATCCCCACCATCCCGAGTTCCTGTGCCAGCATGCCAAGGGTTAACACCATCGCAGGGACTCACCCCAACGAGGAGCGCTCCGCAAAGAAACCCAACTTCTGGTTTTTTCTATTAAACTGAAGGAATGGGGAAAAGGAAAATGATTATGGGGAAAGTCACTKGAAAAGTTGAAGCGCTTGGTTGGGGAGCGAGGTTGGTTTGTAAAGTGGAACTTTTGTTCTGAGGTGCTCAGAGGTGCCAGTGTATCACAGGAGAAAAGATTTGATGAGACGAACTGGTACCTTTGCCTGAAATGTTTAATTTTTATTCTCTTTCTTTGCCTTCTCTGAGGGAGGGCAAAGTAACAAACACAACCCAGTGGAGGCTGTTTGTCACTGAAGGGAGAACGCCCTTSATTTCACTGGGAAATTCCCCATCCTTTTTATTCCATGCATGTGAAAGAACCAAGTAAATATTTCTGGTCAGCCTTACGTGAAATGAAAGAAAGATCAGTGATGGAGCTACACTGTGAGGGGGGGGTGGCAGGCGAATGTGATCAGCATGCAAACCTCTCCTGCGTGAGAACGCATTTGCTCCGGGCGTGTAACTGCTCCTTCTCCTACAGCTCTGTGTGTGTGTGTATTTATAGGCCTGCAGAGACAAACAACTTCCACAAACTAATTGCAGAGTGCTGCCCAGAGCACAGGGTACACATTATTCCATGCAGGGAAATGCACGGATACTCCCGTGGATACCTAAAACCTGCTGCAGTTTTCACAGCTGCTCCATAAGCAAATGGAGCTGTTGCAATGAGGCAGCTGCAGAGACGGATTTTGGAGCTGGCAATTGGAAATCTCTGTGTGCCCAAGCCCTTGCCAGCCTCTCTGCAGCAGCCCTGCCRTCATCCACCAAAAACACACGATGGAGGTGTTTAAGTCAACATTTTTAGTAGGGTGTTAGCAGAATAGAAGAGAATAGAGTGCAGAAATGTGCCAGAGCTTGTTTTGTTCAGGTGGTTGCCTTCCAAATGTTCAAACTACTAAACACAGGTAGCTTATTTTTCTCTCCTCAGTGCACTTTATTTGTAACTCKCATGATTTACTGCTGAGGGACCTTTAGGACTTCGAGAGTAAATTACTAAGTTAATCAATGGTTCGATATAATTAGAACGAATCTGCTTTTGCATCCATTGACACAAGTCACAAGTGCCAAGTCATCTCTAGCAGCAAATGACGAATCYGTAGGCTGTGTGGAGCTGACAGAGAGGACAGGGCATTGATTATAACGAGTTCATCGATTCTAATAAGTTCAAAGCAACCAGATAACTCAAGATGGGGAATCTCCAACTCAAAGAAACGCAGTACCCTCCCCACATTGGTTTGCCTCTGATGGAACAGCTTTGAAGTGGGAGCTAAATAAAGGCCACTGGAGAGAGGAGCCATCCTTCAGCAGCAAGGGCAATGGGCTGGGCTGTGATCATAMGGCAAAGAACATCAGAAATAACCCACGGGTCTCACTGGAGTTACAGCTGTGAACAGCTGACCTGAGAGGAGTGACTCAGCCACTTTGGGGCTTTGCCAGAATCTCAAAAAACCTCCCATTTCCCATGCCAGCTACATGTGCCCAAGCCTGCCCTGCCCACTGCTCAGCAGAGTCCCAGGCCAGGGTAAATATAGCCTCGCTGCCTCAGCACAAATACCCTATTCCCACTGCAGCAGGAGCTGGGTGTCACACAGCRCYGCAGTGACCCTCTGCCCGGYCCAACAATGGCTCTAAACTCAGCARACCCTGAGGATTTTCCAGCTTCTGCTGGACCTTCAGAGTGTGAGGATAGAGCAAATTCTCTGGCTGTGCATCTCCTTACAGCAGCTCATCTGCTCTCCCTGCTCAAACTTTTCTCCCTGCTGCTGAGATTCCCTGCCAGGAATTGGGGATTTTGGGATCCACAGTGCATCTGCATCCTTGACCTCTGTGCCAGGGCTGGCACCCAACCAAAGGGCACTCGGCTCTTTTGGCTTTCTCCCAGCACATATCCTGACATGCCTGATGTGTCTCAGCTGGCACAGTTGGATGGCAAGGCCTCCCAAGGATGTTGGGAGGATTTTTAGCTGCTCTCTCCTCCTGCCCTTGCCCAGCAGGTGGGTGGGATGGGGTCTGCTCCCTTCACAGAGATTAAACAAAATTAGGGCTTTTCTCAGTCAAGCAGGGCAGGGTTGGTGCTGCCGGTACAGGCTGCCAGTGGTGCTGCTTGTGTTGGGTGAGCTATGAGCACATTCCATCCCGTGTGAGGGATGAACACTGGCATCAGTGAAGTCGTTTTCCTCTTGATTTTGCAGGGAACTGCTGTTTAGGCTGCCCTTGGGAAGCACTGGGTAAAACCCCCCTTCATTGCCACTTTCTCTTCTGCCTCTGACACTTTTTTACCAATGGGGTGAAGACAGGAGGGCCTTGGGGTGAGGGAAACTCCACCAGCCCTCACATCGGCCCCGGTGCTGTGCAAACTCTCCTTCCTCCCTTCCCTACAGGACCCTGCTGCCCCTGTAACCCGGGGTGCTGTGTGTGAGCATTTCAAACGCTGAGACAAACAGGAGTCATCCCCAACCCGAGCTCTCCTGGGACAGAATTACAGCATCACGGTGAGTTATTTGACAACAAAAAAAAAAATTTACTCTTCTCTGGGACATTTTCTTATAAATCTCTAACAGTAAAAACAGTAGAACTCCCCAAATGCTCGGTGCCATCAGCCCGGCGATCTCTGAGCCGGMTTTGCCGCTCCCTCTGCTGGTGAATGCTCCGTCCATCGCTGCTCCAGGATCGCAATTTTGGGGAGAACACGAGCTATTTCTGTCCCCGTGGTCCATSCAGGTCCCCACCGCAGCTCCCGTGTGACATTCACAGATGTCACCGCTCTGATGCTGCTGCGAATCCAGSAGGAGATAAGAGGCCAGCGCTGCTCACAATCAAAGGCAACACCAAGGAGATGCCAAGTGCACTTCAGATCCTTTGAAAATAAAATAGCGAAGCAAATAAAAAACAGCTGGGAATTGATGTTTGCTGTTTGTAATTACTTCCATGAGGATGAAAATCTTTGTTCTCCCACTAGCCTTCCCTCAATCAAAGAATGAAGCATTTAAACTATCTCCAGTGTCCTTTGGAGGATTTTAAATGGAGAATGTGTGCRTTTTTATGCCTGAGAATATTCACTGGTCTGTTTTCATAAACAGATATGGGCCAAATTCCATATCTTCTGTCCTTTTTATTGGATGCCTTTTAGATTGAGTGCTCCGGAAATGTAGCGGCTGAAAGAAAAAGATCATTTTCCGCAGAAGAATTTGTCTGATACAATGTTCACCCTCTCACGAACAATGAAGCACCGTTTTGGCATTGGAGTGATTGAAAAATCTGTCTTTCAGATGTCTTTGCTTGTGGTTTGTGCAGAAGTTCAGGCAAGTAGCAGGCTGGGAATGCGGGACTAAACTTGCTCCTGCAGAGCCCCTCTTTAAACCCAGGCCCACACTGAGAGAACTTGACCCTCTCTCATTAAAAGTAGGGTCCTAAATGGATGTGTAATGAGCAACAAAATGAACATTTTAAGGAGAAATCAGGGCTGTGGATCCCTAAATAGCTGCACCAATTTACAAGCAAGATTTTGAAGCGATACTGAGCCTCAAGTCAAACCTTTGAGAAGTTAAAGAGAGCCGGGCAGAGGAGGCAGCTGACACACAGAGCAGGTTTGAGGGTTCCATTTCATCCTTTTATGWCTCCAAGCAGCTTGTCACTGATGCTGAAGGAGTGGCACTGCCAGGTGGAAAAACATTTTGAGCAGGRGCTGTCAAATCCTCCCTCCCTCCTTCTACCTGCATGCTCCACATTTGAATATCAATATATTTTCCTTGGCGCTCTGTACCCAGGTGCAACAGGCAAAATAAAGGGCTTTTTAGATGACAAATCTTCCTGGGTTTCATCAGCTGATTGCCATCTGGGGGAAGTCTGACAAAGGCTTTAAATTTGCCACTGTTTTGCCTTCTCCCAGCTGCAGAGGCTTGCAGCGTGGAAATGCGGGGAGGCAGGAAGGAAAGGAAAAAAAAATTCTCAGGACCCAGAACTGCTGGTGTCAGAGAGGAGATAAAGATTTCAGAGAACACAATAGGAGGGAGTTTGTCTTTCTGAGCGAGATAACTTACTCTCRGCCTAGGTGAGACTTGGCCAGCAGCTGTCACAAAGCAGACACCTCAGGGATCAGGTCGCAATAAGAATTAAAACTCGAGCACGTGTGCAGCAAGGACTTAGTGGGCAGTCAAAGGTTATGTGTTTAAAAATCAGCTTTCCTATATTTCATCCTCACAATCAGGAAATCCTTAGGATTTKTGCTCTCTGGATTCAAGAGAGGATCAGCTGGGAGGCCGGGAGAGATGCAATTCCAGTTCTGAATGCTCTCCAGGAGCCTGCTCCAATGTTTTGACAGCACAAGACAATCTGTGAGCTGTTATTTATTTTCAGCAAGCCTTTCAGAAGGAATCCCCACCACTAAAGAAAACCAGGCAGGTTTTCRAGCCAGAGGCTTGGAGGGGTTGTTAAACTCTCGTCAGGATCAGACACAAACCCTTTTCTCTTGATGCCTCACCTCTCTCTGTGCAGCGACTCGTGTGGAAAGGCTCAGGCAATTTACTGCAAGTACAATCACTGCCCTCTCATCACCGCTCTCTGCCTCTGTCTTTCTGCTTCCAGAGTGTGTTCACAGCACGGAGCAGCTTCAGGAAATGAAAGCTGACAATAGCTGGGGCTCTGTGCAAAGGAGGAGGGGGTTACGAGGTGAAAGAGCTGCATCTCAGCCTCACTCTCCATTTTCAAACAGTGATATTTGTGTGCCAAAGATCACACACAGCAGTTGCTGAGCCTTTGGAAAAGGGATGTATCAAGGAAGAGGAGGAAAGTGAAGGGATTTTTGTGAGAGCTGGAGTRTGAAACAAGCTGGAGAAATGCTGATTAGGGGTGAGAGCACACGATGATATCTGTGTACGGTGATGGAACTCCTGGGGCTGCTCTGCAGTGTTGGCCCTTGTGGAGAAAAAAAGYAGCCCCACAARCCCTGATTCTGAAACTCAGCCAATTATTGTGTATAACTGAAGTCTGAAAAAAGAAAGGGAGTGTTAACAGCCTACATAAAAGAGGAATGCCGCATCCTTARCTAYTGTTAAGAAAAAGAKATTAGAATGTRGAATTGATAACGCAAGTAGCTAGAAATTATAAACATTACTAATACTGTAACTTTTGCAAACTCACCAATTATATTCTAATTACTAATTAAACAGCTGTCTCTTAACCAATGTATGTTTGACACAAATGTATACTCTAGTTGCTAAAGTAGATTAAAAAAAAAAGCTTGTCCCACAATAAAATTCTGTTTTTTTCACCCACTTCTGTGTGCTTTTATATCTTTTTTGTTGCTGTTTAGCCAGCAGCGACAGGCCCTCRCTGGGGACAGGGGCTGGGCAGCCTGGAGGGGTCCAGCACGGGTCTGTTGGCTCATTGGGGTTTGGAAAAGCACCTGATAGATCATAAAAATCTCCAGCACAACCTCCCCAAGGCTCCAAGGCTGCAGGGTGTGAGAGCACCAGGCTGGAGACAAAAACCCCTGGTTCCCTCCTCCCTTTCCTGCTCCCATTTCCTGCAGRTGCCTTGGTTCCCTCACCTGCACAGGGATGCTCTGGTAGTTCTTTCCATAGTTCACTTTATAAGACTCAAAAAGTCTCACAGTAATGTGATGGTGCAGAGAAAACATCCAGATCTCTGCAGGCTGTTGTCTTGTGCTCTGCTAAAACCAGAGATTTGGCTGGTGATGTCCACATAGCTTGAAGAAATAACATGATAAATTGCATCCAGCTTTGCCAAGGGGGTCTTGGACAGACTGTGGAATTGGAGGGCCAGCAAATCTGGGCATCAGGCTAATTTCTGTCACCCTTTCCTCAGGCAGCATTGAAGCACAATAACTCAGCTGCCAAATAAAGTGATACCATCAGCTTCCAATTCTTCAACTTCTAGAGCAGAGYTTTTCTTTCAGAAAATAATCCCTCTTCAGCCTTTCACGTCTGGAGCTGGCACCTGCCACCACACATACAAAATCAGGGCTGGGAGGTGTGCTTTGCTGTCTGAGCTGCCTCAGGGTGGAGATGCTCTGAGTTAAAATGGCTTTACAAACCTCTCTTTAATTGCAATGAAAGAAACATCCCTCTGCTTTCCGGCAGGGAATGTTTTCT
>NW_026623347.1:1803006-1838297 GCF_030028575.1 Malurus melanocephalus | reverse complement strand
GTTTATCCCCTGCATTCCCCAGTCCTGCCAGCAAACACCTGTGACCCCTGAGTATTCCAGGAGTTCCAGAGCCCACAGGGGCTGAACCAGATAAGGACTCAGAGATGTCAGGCAGAAAGGCACTGCTGATAAGGTCTGCACTCCTAGCAGGTATTTCAGTGTTGGGAAAACAACCCTTGGGGGATGTGGGAAATTAGAGATGCCACAGACAAGGGGATGAGAGATGTCCAGCAGGAGATGCTCAGGAAGAAGAAAGGGAATTGTTAAATGCTCAACAACAGCTCTCCTCCTGCATTTCTTCACYAGAGCTGCCTTTTAGCACTGAGAAAGGAACTAAACCTCCAGCATCAAATTTGGGAGGTTTGGGGTTTCTTTTGGACAGAGGTGCCACGTTGAAAAAACAAGTATTGAGTCGCAAAGTGAGTATGGGGCAGATGCAACTTGTGGGAGCTTCTCTTACTTTAGAGCTCTCCTAAAAGATTTTTTAAAAAGTTTTTCTCACTGCATTACAACAAGTCCTTGCTCTTTTCCCTCTCGCCTTTCCTGGTTGATATTCCCTGGTTGGTATTTCCTGGTTGATATTCCCTGGTTGGTATTTCCTGGTTGATATCCCCAGGCTGATATTTCCTGGTTGATATTCCCCCCAGTTTCCACGCCCAGGTATGACCAGGAAGGCTGATTGAGATTTGGAAGAAGGCTTCATTTGTTCCCTTGGATCCCCTCAATGCCAGCACATGGTGCCCCTGTGCCAGCCCTGCTCCTGACAGTTTGATTGACCACTATAATTGCAGGGCTTAATTTTTTTCTGAAGTTTTTTCCTCAAGGAGACAGATGAAGGTCACAGACTTGGAGGGCATCTCATTCCCCATAAAACCCTGCAGAACACCATAAACAGAACACCATAAACAGCCAGCCCTCCAGCTCCCCTTCCASCACTGCTCTGCAGATTCCCAGACCTCTCTTGCTCCACAGCCCCTTCACCCTTGGCCGTGTTTTTGGTTGGAGGAGGCTGAGATAACACCCTGAAGGCAGCAGCAGCGCTGGGGATGTGTCAGGAGAGATCTGAGGCTCTCTGGGTGCAGATGGTGATGGAGTGAGATCAGCTGCTGGCAGGAGCTGGGGGGATGTGGCCAGGAGTCAGGGCATAATCTCTGCCTCTGCCTGATTTTTGTGGCATCTCTTTATTTATCTGTCCTTGGAACGTTTTTGCTCTGTCTGTCTGTGGCCCTTTGTGCTCGTTTCTGGGGAGCAATGAAATTCTGGGGTGTTTCTGTTTTATGGATGCAGCTGCTGGCTATATAAATACAAAATATCACCCTTATAAATAATTTCATCACTCTTCCTCTATGAAAAATKATCTGTCTTTATCAGCCCCCAAAGAAAAAGGACATTTTCTTTCAAATGCTGCTCAGCAGTATCAGATGGATGGCACAGATCCCAGCAGGCCTGATTTTGTCTGGGTTTGTGCCTGTCTTGCTGAAGGGATGGCCATGAGAGCAAAGTTTGTTGAACCCTTGGGTTACACCACCACATCCAGAATTTGAGTTGATTCTCTTCTCCCAGTGGTGATGGATTTATTCCAGGCTGGAGGAGGTCCCACCATCTCCARCTTTCCTGACTTGCCATCAAGACCATTGCCATTTCCAAACCACGTTTTCTGTTCTTTTTGGAGGGAAAATACACCATTTGGCACCATTTTGTGTTCCAGATGAGCCCTTTGCTACAAAACACATTGGTGTTCTCTACAGTCTGGAAAAACATCATAAACTTCTTAACAGATTCGTAAATGTCAGGTTTGTGGTTTTCTACACCCACTTCTTCCTCACAATAAAGTGTAAATAGAAGGAAGAGTAGGGAATGGCCAATTTGAGCACTGAGGAAAGGTTGGAGCAAAGCTGCACCTTCAGAGATTTCCCCCAAAGGGAAGGATAAATCAGGGCTGAATTACTGAGGGATTTCTCCTCAATGGAAAGGACTGGCAAGGCAGAATCATCTTTGCTTTTTCCATCAGGAATCCATCCTTTCTTATACCTGAGGAACAAAGGATGATTAGGGGGCAGCCATAATTGCATTTTTGGAATAAGTTCCTGTTCAGATTTAACGCTGTGACATTACRCTGTTTATGATGCGTGTAATTAAAAACAAAGTGAAAATAACGACTTTTACTCTGCTGTGGCCCGATCAAGGAGTCAGAGACAAGTTGTGCTGCAAGGAAGAGGCTGGAAAAGAGAAGAGGATGCAAAGGACGGGTGGATTGTTTTGAAAGACAACTGAAAAGGGGTAGGGAAGACAACAAAGCAGAGAAAAGCCAGAGGCTATCCATGCATATCCACAGGCACTCTGCTCAGGCCAAGCTTACTATGATTTCTAGACCCTGATTTATTCAATTCCTTTTGTTTGGAGTCCAGCTGCATTTCTGGTGCAGGATGGAGGGACCCTGTGCTTTTATGTGTCCCCTCAAGCTCTTTCCCTTCTCTGACAAACTCCATCGCTCTGGGAGTCTGAGAAGCCTGGAGCTGGCAGGGCTAAAGCAGAGCAAACATCCCTCAGTGGTGGAAGGAACCCCTGGAAACATCGGGTGATCTATCTATGAGAAACTTTCACCTTCCATGACCCCTCAAAGCAAAAATGCWGTGTTTTCCCAGTCCCAAAATCACACAAACCTCACCCGTGTCCTGCCTCGTCACCAGCCCCTGCTCATGCCAGGTGCCAGGATTGGCACAGAGTGAATGATGTGATTGATCTGTCCAGGGAGAGATGGCTCAGCAGGGATTTCCTTGGTCGATTTTATTGGCAAATCTGGTGTCATTCTTACTCAGCTCCTGGAAAGAAATGTCCCTTTCCACCCCTGACATCCACAATCACCATGAGGACCTGTGCTCACCCTCACCCTGCTCTTGGGCAAACACAATTTCTAAGGTGACATTYGGGTGTCCAGACTACTCAAGACAGRTTTTGATGTGCAGCAAAGATGATCAGACCYACAAAGCCTGCTGGGCACCCTAAGGTGCAGAAGGTTTTTGAGGGGGAGTGGTCTGTGAGAGAGTCCAGCTCTGAACTCTATTAAAGACCTCGTTTGGTGATTTCCACTGTAGAAATGTCAATATCGTTGAGAATCTGCAGCTTGGTGATGGATGAAAGATTCTTCTGTCGATGCTTGTACTGCAGGACTTTGTTTTCATTGATGAAAACGTGGAAATAGTCCTGGTCAGAGTAGATTTCGACCTGGAAGAGACTCTGTGTTATGTTCAYGTTACTGGACCTTGCTTCCCTCGTGTCAGTGAACTCCTGGGTCTGACACCCATTTCAAACCCTGCCAGAGCTGACACACAAACTGCTCAGCCCCCTCTGGGCAAAAGGAGGGGATAACTGAGCTTTTGATTTCATGATAACAAAAACTGGTGGCGATGCTCAGCCTGAATTGAAAACAAACGCAGCAAGCAGGGATTATTGCTAGAGCTCTGCATGTCTGTGCCAGAGCTGGGTGCAAATCAGCAGGTTGCAGAAGAATTACTGACAGGAGACAAAGACAAAGCCAAAGTGGGGATGTTGCTGGGTATGTGTGGGCAGGAAAGGCAATGGGAGAACCCCAGGACTGGCTGGGTCACTCCTGCCACACCTGAGGGGACTGGTGGGTGGCAAAGGGTTACCTGAAAGGGCTCCTTTGCTTGGAAGGGGAAGGTGTTGGTAACCTCCTCCTGCCCCCAGTGGCTGTCGAGGAACGAGTTGCAGAYGATTCTGGAGCTGGAGAAGCGAGGGTTAAAGTGGAGAGCGATTTGGTCTCCGAGATCACAGAGCAAATTGATTTCAAACCTGAGACAGTGAGAGAAAAGCATTGGAGAGCTGTGCAGCCACTCTGCCGGCCCTGGTGAGCCCCCAGAGCTGTGAGCAGAGCGTTCTTACATGCTGGAGCTGGAACTGGTCTCACCCTTGACCACGATGCTCCATCCAGGGCAGATCCCCTCGGGGTGCAGGGCCTCAAACTGCAGACAAGGAGGTGAAGGTGMCAGAGATGCACTGCCCTGCTCAGTYYTTACCCTGCTTTCTCACYTCTTCCTTGTCATYTTTCTCTCCCCTTCCYACGCAGGCACACTCCCTATCCCYGTCTTTTCCTCACTCCTAAATAATCTCAGGTGCTCTAAACCGACAAGAAATCAAGTCTTTATGACATCCAGTTGATGAGGTGGGATTTGCTGTCCCCAAGCTCTTTTGTAAAGAACTGAGCGGGATCAGAGAGCAAAAAAATTAAAATAATCTGAATGCCTTCATTGTTGTCAGGATACAAAGATATTCTGCTTCTCTCTGCACCTGAGCAATACAGAAATCTGAAGCAGACAACTTTGTGATGCTTTGAAGCAGGGGAACAGGCACAAAGTGACATCCAGTCTGAGCTCATCCAGCATTACACGGCTGATTCTTCCCACAAGTTCCTGCCTGCTCCCCTGTTCCACGTGCTCTGCCCATCTCCGAGGTTAAACTTGCATAAAACCAGTTGGAAAATGTTCCTTTCTGAATAATTCATAGTTTTGTTAAATGACTCATTTTAATAAGAAGTTCTCGCTGTTTCACCCCACTTTTTTTTTTAAGCACTCTAATGACCTTGCATGTTTGAGCATCCCTCTCTTGCACACTTATTGCTCACATTGGAAGAATTTCCCCATTCTTGGCGTCTCCACTGCCATCTGTGTGCCTGTTTCTCCTTTCCTATAGCTCAGGACTTCCACTCCCCTGCTCCTTTCTTTGTCATGAGCTCCTATCTTCAATGATTTTTGGGGATATACACATTTTTTTGGTCAGGAACTGACTCATGGGTGATGACCAACCTCATATTCTCGTGCCTGGCTGCTTTAGGAGCAGCTTTGGGACCCCACACACGGCTCTGGTCGGTGCTCACCCCTGCGAGGCACAGACAGTGGTTTCCAGCAGCGAGTGGTGATGGCAGCCCCAGGTTTGCCCTGCCTGGACCCTCAGTTCAGGTTCAGGTTTGCCCTGAACCTCAGTTTGCCATCATTACACCAACCCCAGCGAGAGGCAGTGCCCCCACACAGAACAGAGCTGTTCCCTCTTGGCTGGAGGTGTCCCGGCAGAGATGGAGGGCAGCACACAGATCCCTCTGCTAAATCATCGGCTGTCTTTTGGTCTCCGAAATCCTCCAAGTGAAAATTGCTGCCATTGGGGCAGCATTGCCCCAGCTATAACCAAGATGAAAATCCGCCTTATTTCCCTTTATTGAACACCATGAAATTCAGTTTTGCAGTATCCCGGACCGGACTGACAGAGAGCTGCTCTGTCACTAAAACCCCTGTGTTTTTCGGGATTTCTACCTGTCCTGCCCTCTTTGTCACTTCATCCGTGCTGYCACCCCCACACAGCCCAGGTTGTCACCCGCTGTCCCCAGCGCTTACCCGCAGTGCCATCGCTCCCCGGCCCCGCTCCGCAGCCCCTCCGGCTGCACGGACACGAATCTTTATAGCTGAGCGGGCCAGGAGCCCACGTGTGCGGGGATTGGCATCACCAGAGGGCTGGGATTTGCTGCCAGAGAGAGATCCGCGGAGGTGCGGAGCCGCAAATCCCGCTGGCGGCCGGCGGGGTCAGCCCGGTCATGCGTGCGGGGTAAATCCCGCAGTGCGGGGATCTGGGTGTGCGGCAGCGGAGGGATGGACAGATGTGATCCGGGGGGAAAGATGTGTTTAAGGCGTGAAGGAAGGATGGAGAGTCCCAAAGCTGAGGGAGAACCGGGAATCATTCCCCCAGCAAGGTCCAGAGTGAAGAGACGCGGAGGAGGAAAGGCGTCTGACAGGCGCTCAGCTCCACCCGGCCCATCACAGAGTCCCCGTGCTCTCCCTGTTTGCTTTTTCCTCCCTTTGTGAGTCACAGCCGGGCCTGGAATGAGCTGATGGCAGCTCTGTCACAGCCGCTTTCCCCTCTGGTGGCGCCCCGAAGCTCGGGATGCTGCTGTGCTGAGCTCAGCGTGCCCCGGCTCCGCGTTTCCCTTCCCTGCTGGGGACAATGCCGGGATTTGGGAGCTGGGTGAGTGAGCCTTTGTCCAGAATTTCCTGACATGGAAATGCACCAAGAAATGAATTTCAGTGATGAGGTGTTTCTAACACCGACAGTCAGCATGTGCTGCTGTGAAAGTGAACCGGGGAAGGGAGAAATGGTTGTGCATCCCCCTTTTCCACAGGGCAAATGACTTAAAAACATTAAGCCCTGTCCCCATCCCTCTGTGCATGGAAGGCTGTGATGATCCTTGGCCGGTCCTGCAGGAATCCATGGCTTTCGTGGTTAAAACCCCTTCAGTGTACGGCCCACAGTGCTGGTGTTATTTAATGTCTGTTTTGTTTCCGGCAGATAAGCAGAATGATAACGATTATCCCAGGCTCTGGTGCCCTTGGCAGACAACTGAAAACGCAATTCGGCAGACACAGAAGCCAACAGATTTCTCTTGGAGCTGAAAAAGCCAAGCCCCARGCCAGGATTTGCCCATTCGGACCCTTAGAAAACCAAACCTTGTGAGGCTGAGCTGTGCCCGGTCTCTTTGCTCTGCTCTCGGCTCTCCAGCGCTGTTTTAGGAGCAGGAGCTACAGATGGCAGCATTGGGTCGTGCACGGGAGCCGTGAGCCCCTTGGCAGTGCTGCTGGAAGGACAGGGACAGGACAGGACAGGACATCCCTCCTGCCACTCCCTGGGCTGCCCGAAGCTGATGGACATCGGTGTCTCCAAAGATGCAGCTGCATCTTTCCCCTCCTGATGGCCTGAGCCCAACAAATTGCACTTTCACCCCCCAAATCATCCCTCCCTTCAGGGAGAAAGAGCTGCTTTTGGGATGCTCACCACGGTAGTGGGCAGATTTGGGCAGAATTGCTGTCCTGAATGTGAGAAAGGAGAGATCTGCAAGTTAAAGAAGTGTGTCCAGTTTATAATAATTATGTTAATGACATCAGTGGATGGGAGAAGGCTTGGGCACTGCAGGGGCAGGCTGGGTGCAGGCAGGCTCAGCTCCTTCTCACCCTAAACCCAGACAGGTCTTTCAGAACCTTCTCCCACCGGACCAAATCGTGGGCTATGATTTTCCAGTGCTCTCCTCCATCCAAGGCTTCTCCAGACTTGTTTATCCRCTGYCTTTCAGTATTTCTACCTCCTCCASRGCCATTCCAGCTTCTCGAGGGAAYTCCTAAAACTCCCYTGTGCCAAYAGGAGTCAGCCCYGTGCTCYRGCCATGCTGCCTTAGGAATGTGYTACCCCTGGAAGGGTTTGGGGCATTGCTTTTCTGGCTGTCCCCCATTCCCTTTGCCCRGACCTACAGCTCTGTGATAGCTCCYGATCCTGATTYCTCTTCTTGGGATCTCTGTSCAGCACTGCTGTCTACAAGGGACMGGCCATCTCGGRGCTAAACCGGGSCTRGRTGGTGTGAATGCTCCTCCAGGTTTAGCGCAGGAGGGAAAATAACAATAAAACCCTTCTAGAGTTAAACCTTGGTGCCACAGACTGTGGTATCTCTATTTCTGCAATCTCACCCTGCTTGTGCTTTGCGGAACTGGCCAGGAGAGGGCTGGAGAGTGCTGCCAAATCCCCGAGATAAATTATAACTCTTAAAAAATTCACACACGGTTCTAACTCTCCTCTGACTCCAGAAGAGCCTGGCGCAGCACCTGCTGCTGCTCGGGGATGGGTCAGCGCTGCAGCTCCACAGACACCCCAGGCTCTGGCAGGATCCCCTCGCAGCTGCTCAGCCCAGGAATCCCGAGGCAGCTCATCAGAGAGCACCGAAGGAAAACATCACACCCTGAGAGGTGGCAAGAGAAACAGGGGAAGCTGACACCCCGGCACACGCTGCCGGTGCTCCCCGCCCCGGGCAGTGTCAGCTGCGCTAACGAGAGCGCTCTCGGTGCTTTGTCAGATTTTCCGTTCTTTGGCCGCCTGTTAGCGTGTCCCAGCATCCTCCCAGTCARGCACTGGTGCTGGGGAAGGGGAGGGCTCGTCATCTCCTCCAGCAGCTGTCTGGGAATGGAATTCTGCTTTTACTCCTGTGGCTGATCAGAAGAGCAGCCTGGTTCTGTCCCAGACAGTGCCATGAATGCGAAGTGAAGTCTCTGTCTCTGTCTCTGGTTTTGCTTTTTTCCCCGCTCTGATGAATAGGAGGAGGTGATCCCACCCCTCGACAGGGCCATGAACCCACACAAGAGCAGCTGAGGCCAAGCCTGGAGCCTCTGCTGTCCCCGTACGGCTCCCGCTCCCCGCTCAGGACTTCCCTTCCGCGGCTTTGAGGAGCGGGGATGAAAGGCAAGGCAGTGCAAACACAAAGCGTGCCTGGTTTATTTTATTTATGACTGGCCTCTGCTTAAAAGGAAACCAGCATTATCAGCCCCAGCACTGCCAGGTCAGATGAGTAAATGAGAGAGGAGGGTTTCGTTTATGATCAGGAGCTCGAGTTTGCTCTTATATGGGCATCCCACCAAGCGCTGCCTGCTGCCACCTTGCTGCTGCTCCTGTCAGGGATGGCCAGGCTCAGCCAGAAATTGAATCAGGGTTTTCCAGAGGTGAAAGCCTTGAGGCAGAGAGTGGCTGGGATCAGGTTGTACCTACCCCTCCTTTGGCTCAGGGCAGCTGCATGTGCAGCCAGCACATCCTGGCAGATCCATGCCCATTCCTACTGTGCTGTTATCTCACCAGGATCTGGGAGCCATGATCATCCCACCAGGATTTGGGAGCCATGATCATCCCACCATGATTTAGGAACCATGATCATCCCACCAGGATTTGGAGCCGTGATCATCCCACCAGGATTTGGGAGCCATGATCATCCCACCATGATTTGGGAACCATGATCATCCCACCAGGATTTGGGAGCCAGGATCATCCCACCAGGATTTGGGAGCCATGATCATCCCACCAGGATTTGGGAACCATGGTCATCCCACCAGGATTTGGGAGCCGTGATAATCCCATCAGGATTTGGGAACCATGATCATCCTTTCCTGCTCAGCTCCCCAGAGAAAAGGCAGTAAAGCTCTGTCAAAGCAGGTCCCATGGCCCTCACCAGTGACTCCAGGTGGGTTTGGGGCATGGCTGGCACTGCTCCTCACCCTTGGCTCCTGCTCTGTGAGGTGAAGGAAGGYAAACACACGACCTGCACAGGCTGTGCTTTAATGCCTGGGGTTTTTAGAGCCAATATTTGATCATCTGTAAACAAYTGCCCTGTTGTGTGTGCAGRGACCTGATTTATCCTGCTCCTCGAYGATACYTTCCAAGCTCCTCGGGGAGACATCTGCCTGCCTCTTGCTGGTGATTGATGGAGAAGGAGGAGAGCTGGCACTCACCCCCTCGTGCTCCTCAGAGCCGATTTGTGGGTGCACTGCGTGTCCCTCCATGGTGGTCCCWGACTCAGAGCTACAGCAGTGACAGATCCTCAGGGGGAAGGGGGTTATGGATGGACTCTCCTGCTCATTTTTATGGTGAACCCCTCATTCCTGAGAAGCAGCATCAGCATTGTCAGAGCCCCCTTCATCCCCCATTGCTCACCCTTGCCAAGTCAGAAGTGCTTCCCAGCGGCTCCCCAGGTGAGGTTTGTCCCTGGGAGCTGTGTTTGCTCTGTTTGAGCAGCTCTCACTCCACGTTAATGATTTACTGCTCTGAAGCTGAGCAGGAGGAGGAGGAGGAGGAGGAGGCACATCCCTGGAGGGGCTGCAGCTTGGCCGCACGCTCTGCTCCGGCGCTCACAAGTAACAGCACGACCATGGAGCTCATCCTCCGGTGCTCCCCCTGAGAGCTCCATGCCAGCCCCGTGCCACGGAGCCCACGTGGCAACAGGCCCGGGCACGGCCCCGGTGAGCCACGCTCCCTATCAAAGCCTGAGCTCCCATTTTTGGGTGCTGCGCGTGGGTCGGAGCCGCGGCCGTGTGCCTGGGGTGGGTTTGGAGGAGGCGCAGGGCAGAGAGGAGCCTGGGGCGGTGCAAAGAGGGAGGGACGCACCCTGTGAGGTTTTGGGGATGCTCTGGGGTTCAGCCAGGCACAGGTGTGGCACTGCTGGCTGTTAAGGGTTTCATTGGAACTGTCCCCGAGTTTATGGAGTCCCATTTTTCCACCATTTTCTATGGAGATTTATTAACATAAGGAGTCACTGTCAGGTTCTGATATCACAGAAACTTTTCCATGCCCATGTTTGGTATCCTCATCACACCTGAAAACAGTTTTCCTGCACTCTGGGTCCCAGAGAAGGTCCGGTTTGGGGTCAGACGGTGATTGGCACCAAAGGAGGCTGAAAAAACTCCAAAGAGAAAAACACAATGAGCCCATCTGTATCAAAGCTTTTCAACCTCCTCCAGCCAATTGCTCAGCCCTCAGTGATCTTTCTCAGGCACAGAAAAGGGCAAATAATCCTTACCCAGGAGGAAGATGTGCCAGCACAGCCCCTTCCCAGCAGGCAGCCAGCACTGTCCCATCCAACAGGGTGGCAGAGATGGGGCTGTCCCCAGCCAGGACGAGCAGTTTCTCCTCCAGGCAGATCCCTGGTGGTCAGTGCTGGCACACAATAGATGGCATCGTGCCTGGAGCTGCTGAWGGAAATGTGAACTCCACCCCAAGGAGACCAGCAGGGAGTCAGAGGGGTTTGGGAGGTATTTGTGGGGGAGGAACTCTGGGTTTGGTCAAAGGAAAGGGTTTAGGGACTGAGAGGCTCCCTGCTCTGGGATCCAGAGGGAAGGGTTTAGGGACTGAGAGGCTCACTGCTCTGGGATCCAGAGGAAAGGGTTTAGGGATCCAGAGGAAAGGGTTTAGGGACTGAGAAGCTTGCTGCTCTGGGTTCCAGAGGGAAGTGTTTAGGGACAGAGAGGCTCACTGCTCTGGGATCCAGAGGAAAGGGTTTAGGGACAGGGAGGCTCCCTGCTCTGGATCCAGAGGAAAGGGTTTAGGGACAGGGAGGCTCACTGCTCTGGGATCCAGAGGAAAGGGTTTAGGGACTGAGAGGCTCGCTGCTCTGGGATCCAGAGGGAAGGGTTTAGGGACAGAGAGGCTCGCTGCTCTGGGATCCAGAGCGTCCTTCCTCCACCTCTGAGCATCTGACCCACTCCTTGCACCACCACTGCTTCCTTCCTTTGGTCCTATAGCACTGAATCAGCAGCTGCCATCGTCCCTGCTGCACCAGAGGGACAGTGACAGCAGCACAGGGGATGCACTGCCCACCCCAGCTCTGGGGGAAGGTGGGGTGGCACAGGGGAGAGGGACAGGAAGGACATTTTCAGCCTGGCAGGGCCTGGCACACATCCAGAGGGTGCCAGTACCAGCAAAACCCCACACATACCCGCTTCAGGCCACCACATCAGCAAACCCTCGAGCCCTGGGGACACCACGAGGGCTCTGACCTTTGCTGCTGGTGGCTGAGGAGATGCCCTGGGTGCTGCAGCTGGGGAGGAGGGTGCAGCTCCTTGCAGTTTCAGAGAGCAGGGAGGAAGAGGAAGGGCTGCTAACAAAGAYCGAAACTAGCAAAATGACGATGGTGACAAAAAAAAACAACCTCCTCTCGTTTGGGGAACCAAATGCTTTTGTTTCCTGATGAGCCCAGGACAGCTCAAACCCAGAGACATATGAGAGACTAAAGTTTCAAAAGTTATTGAGTGGCAGCTCCTCAGGCCCCAGGGTGAAGGTGGGACCCTTTCAGCTGGAAAAGATCAGCCCCCTCTGTCCCTGACCCATCCAGGGACCAGGAGGTTCCTTTCCCCAAAAACCTCTCTCCTTTTCCTGCCTTCCCTCCATCCTCTTCCCTTTGACAGGAACAGCTGCCTCGCTGCCCCAGAGCCAGGGGCTGTGCTGGGGGAGCCAAGGAGGTGCTACCATATTTTTTGGAGATTTTAGGGCTCACAGTGGTGCTGAGGAATGAAAAGGAGGAAGTTTGGCCTTTCCTACAGTCTCTGGAGTTGGAGGAGCAGCAAACCCAGCACCCTCATGAGCTCTGCTCCTCTCTGGTCCCTCCTGCAGCGACACTCCCTGACCCTGCTGCAGATCCTCATTCACAGACAGCAAAATTGTTCTTCTTGAGACAAACAAACAGACAGCCCCTGCCCTGGGGAGCCTGTGGTCAAGGYGAGGAGATGCCATGCTATTTGGTTTCTTTTCTATTTTGCTTTTGGCTTTTAGACTTGCAGATGGGCTCCAGCCACAAAGTCTGGAGGCAGGTCCAGCTTCCAGGCTGAATCCAGGCTGTTGGTTTAGTCCCTCTCTATTTCTGGTGCTGGGTTTCCACATAATTTTATYCTATATAGCCATGGATAGAGCTAARYAGAGTGTGAGAATTTCAGCAGGGAGGTGAAGGGATGTTTTATGAATGAAACATTTGTGAAGTGCAAGGTTTCAGCAAGAGRAAGGGACACAAACTGGCAGGAGGAGCAGAGTGTGGGGGGATGCCACAGGTCCTGTAAGGGGTTTAACCCACAGAAGGCTCMACCCAGACCCACCCACGCTTTGGCTGCAGTCTCCTGCTCAGAGAGCAGCTCTGGGAATTGGGGTTGAATCCCATCTGCAGCTCAGTAGCAGCTCAGGAGAAGCCAAGGCACGCTCAGGACCGGAGGACAGAGCTGCAGCTCCAGAATGTGCTGCATCCACCTTCCCTGCTGATGCTGGTGGGCTCAGATCTGCTGCACTCAGGGGCAAAACTCCCACTGATGGGAAAGGAGAAGGACTACAGGGCTTTGGTCTCCATCTTCCAGAGAGATCTGTGGTAGCTGTGACCTGCTCAGCACCTCATCAATCCTGTGCTGTTCTTGATGTGGGTCGGAGCATGGGGAGATTTTTATCCGACCACCACTCTGCTCATCACACCCTCTGCCACTCCTCCTCCTCCTCCTTTAGCACTGTCTGATGGGAGAAATTGTTTTCTGGAGCTTTAACCAAACTGCAAGGGGGTTTTCCAAAACATCTGGAAGAGCTCATGGAGCTGGAGTGGAGAGTAACGCTGAGGGTGGAAACAGGGTCATGGAAATGGAGGCACCCTGTTAGATTAATGCTTGAGAGCRACACTTGGGACAGGCTGAGTTCAAATCCTCACCCCACTCAGGGCTCCCACGAAGGAAAACAGTTGGGAAAGAAGCATCAAGACCCTCTCCACCCTCTCCACACCATCACAWGCCCAGGGGCCGTGCCAGGAGGAGGACCCAGCAGTGCCCACCTCAGCACAGGGATGTGGCACCGTGCTCTGCAGAGAAATGTGGGTGTTTCAGTCTCCCAGACCCAAACCCTGCTCCTAAATTCAGGCTGGGAGGAGCTCCAGAAAGAAGCCAGCATTTTGCAAAGGGACACGAGGCCCCTTGGGTTATTTGGAGGCTGCCAGCTTGGCATCCATCACTGCTGAAACACTGAGATGGCTTTGAATGCAAAGCAACATGTAGTTAATTAAGGGAGGGGTGTAACCCATGCCAATCCCAGAAAATGATGAAAATAGACCTCTGCTAACTTCTCCTTTTCTGCAGGGCTGGGATTTGGGCTGATAAAGAGGATCTTGTCAGTGCCCCAGCCTTGGTTGTGTGGTTTGACTTGGCATCTGGCTGTGGTACAAATGGAGCTGGAGCAGTCTGCTGCTCAGATAAATTGATAAATTCAAATGATTCAAACCCATCCCGGAGGACAGACTGGGCTGGGAGGCACAGCTGACCTGGGGAAATGTGTGGGGTTCACAGTGGGGCTGCAAAGTGATTGGCACTTGACCCTTCCCAGTTTTACTTGTGAGGTGAAAAAAAACCAAACCAACCTTCCAGTAACATTTTTAGACAGCTGCTAAAAAATAAGCTGTGTCACTGAGCTTGGTGCAAGCCAGAACTGCCTCTTTTAGTACAACCACAAGGAGATTCTAGGAACAAAAAGGGAAGGTGTGATTTATAGGATGGGACAACCTCTCTCTTGGAAAGGAAAATAAGTGAAAGCCATGTCAGAAACATGACTTACAGCCTTATTTTGGTGGGACAATCTCTAAAAATATTTCTGTGGTCCTTCAGGGGTAATCCAGGCCTTGGTGCCAGCCTCAGATTTGTCATTTCAAAGAGCTGCAGTGACACTGACTGGCTCACATCACCCCAATCACTGTCCTTGGATGTGGTGGGGTGAGGATGGAGGGTTTATTTCCTGTGGCTGTGACAATGGGGYGAGAGCAGAGAGGGCGATGTCCCCAAATCTGCTGTCCCCTTGCCAAGAGGAGGGTGGCACACAGGGAGTGGCCAGGAAAAGAGCCCCAGAAAGTGATTCAGTGAATGGAAATGTTGCTTATGCAGACAGGGTGGAGAAGATCATTCATTCTGTTCATTCTGTGTTATTTTTTGTTGTTTATTTTAGCATTATGTATTGAAAAGTTTTGGCTGATGGATGATGGTATCCACAACATCAGGATTGAGACAGGAGAGGGTTCCTGGGCCAACAGGAAAGGCAGAGTAAGACCAAGTGAATGAATACAAGAGGGTATGATTTTGGGCTGGAATRAACACTCAGATCATCTGAAAAATTTAAATGGAGACTGAAACACCCCATCCCCCTGTCCAGACTGCCATGAAATCTTTAATTTTTGCAGAGACCCTTTGGGAATTCAGGGTGAGGAATTCTTGCACGCTGTGGCTGTGCCTCCACCTGCCAGCCCACAACAGGCTGGTGGATTTAAACCCAGATTTAAACACCCATGGCCTCAGGCTTTCCTATCCAGGCAAGAAAACAAGCCCTGGAAAAAGTAAACATGTCACTGAGGTATTTTCCTTTCAGATGGGTTGATCTTTCCGAGCTCAGGGAAAGGACACAAGGAAGCTGCTGTCAGACATGAGGATACCAGCCTTGACTTCACAAATATTTGAATAATATTTGCTGAACTTTGTGTGTTATTCCACAAGAAATACTGAAAAAAAAAAAAAAAAAAAAGAGGAAGAGAAAAGGTTTAGCCGGACTCTGCCAGATGTGAGTCCTTCAGGTAACCTCACTGCTCAGCACGTCTGGATGGAATCCTTGTGGGATCCAAAGCTCCAGCAGGGGTGGTGACCCATGGGACACCTTCCATCTCCATCCCAGCCCACAGACAGAGTGGAATGCTGCCACAGGGATGGGCGCTGGGTTWGTGCACAGCCATTGTTTGTGCAGGACCTCCCTCGAGTGCCTCTGCTGTCGAGCTCCCTTTGTGGTTTCCTGTGTTTGAACCCCTTATCACAGGCCCTGCCACCAGAATATGTGCTTGGGAGGGTGAGTTTTATGGGTTTGATAAGGTTTTATTGCAGCCAGACTTATTGATGGATGTCTGGAATAAAAGAGGTGGGGAGCCTGCTGAGAAGGGGTCCAGGCAGCTCCAATTGCCACTAAACTCTGTAGTCTGGAAACAGATTTTAAGTGAAATTTTAAGTGATTTTAAGTGAAACCAGTTCTGAGTCCCTGTCCCTGTCAGGGAGCTCCAGGGCAGCTGCAGTTTGTACCAGGAAATTTGGTTTCACTGAAATATCTATTTCCATCCCCTGGCAAGAGGAGGCAGCCACAGGGCCGTGGTGTCTGCAGCACCTTATCCACACCTTGACCCCACAAAATACCTTAGGGCACCCCTCAGAATGGTGAGGACTCCCCACTGCACCCCACTAGGCCATCCCAATGTCTATGGAGCGATTTGCACACTCTGCTGCCTCAGTTTCCCTCTCCAGCCTTCCCTCCAACACGGACCAAGTTCTTCTCTAGGCAGCAGAACTCACAYTTAACTTTTTCTCTTCCTTAGCATCAGATTAGAAATAAATTAATCTGGCCAGTAATGACTCTGCCAGATGCTGCCTCCTCCTGCACCTCAGCCCTGAGCGTGCCTTTGTGTGTGTCCAACAATGATTAAAGAGGCTTTATTGTCCCATGGCYGAGCTACAACAGGACAAACCTGTGTCCTTCCTGGTCTTTCTGATTTTTCCATCAGTCTAACAGAAGAATTACATTTTTATAAACTTCACCTTGCTCTTGCCCAACCAAACACACCAGAACCTTTCCAGAATGTGTCTTCTAATTGTGAGATGGCACATGCCAGGGCATTCCCCTGGGTTTTCTTTAACATCTTTAGGAGAAATATTGTCAGACTCTGGCTGTGGCTGTTCTGTCAGCATCCCTTGGTCCCAGGGATGTAGGATTGTCCTGGACCCAGCACCATGGCARTGAATTAGGGATTTCTGGGACCTGGGATGTGCTGTGAGAGCAGCAGGTCACAAAAACAAAGCAGCCCAAAATTGCTGTTGCTGTCTCTGTAAGAAGGGATCAATTATTTCAAGAGTTCTGGGCCAACAGATACAAACCCGTGGCCAGACACAGAGCCTGCCCTGTGGATGTAAATCTGTCAGGAGTCCAAGCCATGGGGAAAGGGCTGATTTTCACATTTTGGTTGAAGCCTCTTCCCAGCACAGAGCTTTAGGCTGGTGGCTCATCCCAACGCAGCTGCAGCCAGCCAGGGCATGGTGCAGAGGAAATTTCAAGCAGCAACACAAGCATTGCATTAAAGAGAAAAAACAGAGCAAGATCTTTTCTTTCCTCCCCCACACCTCCAGTCCGGGGGCATCCCTTCAGAAGCTTCCTCAGTGTCGGAGGAGGCAGAAGCCAAACACTGGGAGTGGGCTGCCCTTTCCCCTGGACCTGCTGCCTCTGAATCACCCTGGGCTCGCAGCTTTTCCGGCAAATGCCCCCCTGGGCCAGCGAGCCCACCCCGCCCTCCTGCAGAACCCGGCACTGCCATCCCCTCAATCGTGTACAAAGGAGGTTGCATCATAACTGCTTTTTAAACTCCGGGGCTTTTGAAGTCACAGCCAAAGTTTGTTTTTACGCCTGATCCGAGCCAAGTCCCTTGTTCCAATGTTTACGAGAGTCTCTTTGGTTAGCAGGAGCTCACCTCACCCTTGTAACAGTCGGGTTATCTCGGCAGTGTTTGTCCAGACTGGCAGGAATCTGGGCTCTTGAAGAACTGAAAATCAAAGGAATCTGGGCTCTAGAAGGACCGAAAATCAACGTCATGACAGACACCAAACAACAGYTTTACTGGAAGATTTCCAGCTCTCTCTTCAGCTGTGGCTGAGATTATCAGGATTCCCTAGAGGGGAAGAGACATATTTGGAGTATAGACATCCTTTAGGGGCAACAGTGAGAAAGAACCTCAAAAACAGGGCTTTGAATGCCACGGGGTGGGATGGAGTGAGGTGCAGCATCGCTCACCCCACACCCAYGGCACAGGGAGAAGATGGCAGGGACCCCAGGAGCAGCRGKTTTGARCAGGGARTGACTGTTCCTCCACTTTTGGGCTCATTTTGGAGCTGTGTAGCCACTGTGACATCTCTGGCAGTGGCACCTCGCTTTCTGGCAGCAGCAGGGCACCAGCAGGATCCTCGTGTGCTCTCTGCTGAATATTTGCAGGGCAGCGCTTTCCGGACACCACCCTGGCTGTTCACAGCATCCCGGTTTTCCCCAAAATCACCCAGCCACGCCGTCTGCTYGGAATTCACATCCCGAATGAAGGGTTGAACCGGCAGCAGAGGGAACCACCACCCATCCCCACCAGGAGCGCACGGACGGGGCTGGGTAACCTCAGCGCAAATATCTCACCCCGGGCACGGAGCAGGGGAGGCGTTCCGGGGAAATCTGCGCCGCAGGATGAAAGCTGAGCGGGTAACGCAGCTTGGCCTCCCAGCCGACTTTCCAGTCGCGGCTTGCACCGGCTTCCTTGCGGACATCTGGCAGATGGGCCGGGAGAGGAATGTAATGAGTTGTGCAGATGGGAGGTGCCGCGCTCAGGTTGCAGCCGTGGGGCAGGGAGTCTCAGTGTTTTGTTTATAAACACGGGCAGGATGATTAAGATAAGAAGGGGATGGTAATTAAATTAAATTAAGGCTCTGGAAGTCGTTAGATGAGCCTGGAAACATCAGCGGTCGCTTGAATTCCTGGTTCGGTAAAACAGGAGCTCGCTGTGGTGGAGCATCGGAGGGTGACGGGAATGGGAGGCTCTTTCATCAGCTCAGCGGGGAAGAGATGGACAAAATTATGTCCAAACAGAGGGATAGCAGGGAATCAGGCAAAAATGAAACACCAGAGCATCAGCAGAGGAAGGGAAAGTCCACAAAGGGTCTCCCCGTTCCCCCGGGAAAAGTGTCCCCAGTGCACGGATGGGGAACTGAGGCACAGTGGGATGAAGGGACAAGGTTCCCAGAGGGATTTTGGTACAGATTGGTGCAATGAGGAGTGTTTGCAGAAGTCAGTTGGGTTGTAAATGCCAGATTCAGACCCAGAGCATCTCTGCAGGTGCTTGGGACTCTCTTGGTGCGTAGTGGGGAGCAATCAGAGGAATGGGGAGGGCAGATCAGGAAAGACAGCCCTGTCCCAAACTGCCCAGGAGGCATTTCTTGGCTGAGRCAGTGGCAAAGCTGTCACCACTGACTGAAGGTAGGACAAGTTTAGAGAAAAAACAGGTTAGGAGGTGTGAGAGCTGAGGGGCAGGGTTTGGGTGGGTTTATGTGCCCACCATGGACAGAAAATGCTGCTCAGGGCCTGACAAACCCACCCAGCACTGGGTTCTTGTGGTTTCTCTTCCCATGGCTGCTGCTTTGCACAGAGATCCTGTCCCTGTTTATTTTCCTTTCCTGCTTGCAGTGGCCCTGATACACCTCCAAGCCTTAAATGCTTTCCCTGCTGCCCACWTGGGCTCAATTGGTCCTGGGAGCTTTCGTGCCTCTTTGGGAAGAGGGGATGGGCTGAGAATTCCGGATGCTGCGGGGCAGGCGGGGTGGGGGGCTGAGGCAGATGGGGAGGAGGATGTTTCATCGACATCCGTGACCCAGAATCTTGGGTCTGCTGTTGTCCCAGCTTGGGAACCTGGCCCCAGAGCACACCATGCAAAGACATGTGTTTTTTAGCTCAGGAGCCCTTCCAGCCTGCTCTGCTGGTGCCAGCCCTTTGCAAAGGGGCATGGAGGAAATACCAGCAGGACTTGCAGCACTAATGATGAATAATAAAACCCCTTTGGCTGGACCCCTGGACAGGGGGAAGGATGCTTTTCCCASTGTTTGAGTGTTTGCAGGGTGGTGGCTGATGGACCAGGCTGGGGGAAAGGTTCTGTCCCATGCAGGTGTCAGGGGAGGGCAGGTGACAGATCGGGGCTGGGTGTTTCTAACCAGGGAGGTGAGGATTTGTGACAGCCTTCGAGCCAGAGCTGGACACGATCCCTGATCCATGTGAAACCATGGGCTCACATCCCTGCCAGAGCCTGGCTGGGCAGCAGGAGCTGCAGGAAGGTGACAGCTCAGTGATGGAGAGGGAGGGACAGCCCCGGTGAGGAGCTGGAGTCCTGAGGAGGATGCAGAACAGCTTTTTGGGGAGCAGGGTTGGGTTCATCCCACGGGCAGCCAGCACGCTCCCACAGCTGGCTGAGGGCTTTATACCCACAAACCCTCTCCTCTTGGCCCAACAGCCCCCAGTGAAGGGGGAAAGGCCTTTTCCCTTCCCTCAGGGCCGCGGGGAGCAGGCTGGAGGTGCGAAGGGATGGGCACAGGGCCAGCATTCCTGCTCACAGCCACCAGGCACAAGCGTGCCAGGGCTCAGGGCTGCACAGTCCAGTGCTGAATTTGGCTCCTGGCACGGGCTGAGAGTGCAGGGGGAGCTCAGCATTCCCCGAGGAGCAGGAGGCACAGATCCACAGCTCCAGGTGTGCTTTGGGACACACYCGCTGGTCCCTGTCACCCTTCCTGCTCAGGGACACCCCAAAGGAGCTTTCACCCGCACTGTTCTGTCCTGCTGTGCTTCCCGGGACAGGCTGAGCTCCTCAAGCAGCTCCCTGAGGGAGAAGCCGATTTTCCAAGCACAGTCTGGGGCTTTGGGGCGAGTATGTGCTGGCTTTGGTAGTGCTGATCTCCCCAATTAGTCTCCCCTGTCCTTTTCTCCTCTTCAAAGCGCTGATTGTCATTAATCTGTTTGGGGGATTAATGCCAGGCTGAGCCGGGGCTGACAGTGTCTCCAGAGCCTCTCACACTCACAGCCCTGCTCTCTAATAGTTTTTGCTACCCCGTCACAGCTGTTAAGGCTACAAAAGCCCTGGGTAATGTGATCTGCCAGGACCCTTGTCCCTTGTCCCTTGTCCAGGCACCCTGGACCCTTTTGAAGGCAGGAATGTGGCTGAGCATGACCAGGTCTGTCCCAGCCATGGCCCTGTGCTCTCCTTCCCGACCATCCAGGCAGGATTTAACTGTGCATGAGGAATGGGATCAGCCCATGGCACAGCCAGCCCCAGCACCCCCATTTACCCTCCCAGCTCCCACTGAGTGTCTCAAGCTCAGGAGTAAGAGGCCCCAGAGCCAGGAGGGTGTGCTGGAGGTGGTGGTGAACACAGGAGGGTTTAACCCAAATGTAGGACAGTAAGCCTGGCATGAATTCCAGATTTATGGAATGCCCATGGTTGTGTTCCCAGGAGACAGTGGGTCGGACACATGCTGCAGGAGAGGTCTGGCAGCTGGCATGTGACGTGGAAAAGGGACCAGGCTTCTTGGGGATGCAAAAATGCATCCCTGTGTGTCACTTAGCAGACCCAGGGGCTTCTCCAGGCCCCAAAAGGAGAAGGGCAATGGCCACACAGAGACAGGAGGGTGCTGGTCACTCTGGAGGCTTTGGGAGCCTTGCTCCAGGTCTGAATGYCCTTTCCTTTGTCCCATGGGGAATCCTAGATAGATATGCTAATTCCTGAAACCTATAAAACTTGTACCCGTGCTATACACGGGGGTGCATTCTGCCATCAAGTTGTGCACCTGGGATCCCAAATACCGAGGTAAAACCCTTTTTATCCCCTTAACYGTGTCTGTGTCATTRTTAAAAACTGGCCTTTCAAGGCAACAGWTTTTCTGGCAGGGGTCACAGGATGGTGCTCGCTCTGAGTGCCCTCCTGGTGCTCAGGGCTGGGTGCTGTGCCCCAAAAGGAGGGAGCCCAGCTGYTGTTTCAAGCCCTGCCTGCTGCAGACACTCCAGGCTGGATTTCAAAGCAGCTGCCGGCCCTTTCCTTGGGTCTGAGGTGGCTCAGGGGGATGGGGCAGCTTTGTAATTTGAAACAATGKGGTTAGGGGGGATCGTGCTGCCGGCCATACAAGGAAAGAGATCCCACTGTGTGCACAGCCCTGCACTCCCCATCCTCCCCCTGCCCAGTCTGGGACAGGCAGCCCCCAGAGCAGAGGCCAGAGGGCACYRAGATGGGCATCAGGCACAGCTGGCTCCTGTCCCTCCTCACACTGTCACAGGTTGGCTTTGGGTTTCTGTCCCTCTTGTTTCCTACCCCGTGCTGAAACCCTACGCCAGGGCGGGAGATGCTCGGGGGAATTTGCAGCAGCAGATGGTGGAGAAAGGGAACAGGACAGAGCACGCTGCCCTGGGCAGGGGAACACAACACCCCACCAGGGAGTGGGCAGCCCACAGCCCAAGGTAACCAGCCTGCCATGAGTGCTTTCAATGTCAAAAATGCACAAAATGCACAGGGCTGTCCTGCCTTCCTTACACACCTGCAGGCCAGGAGTGACCCCTCTCCAGATCCCTCTTCCCTTTCTTTCTTTTTCTTGTTTTTGCTCTCTTCTCCCTCTAAAACAAAGATGTTTCTCCAGATGCACTGGTCCCCATCCAACAGATCCCTTTGTCTTGTTGCTCTGAATTATATTTTCTTTGTCTGCATCCGCCAYCCTCCCCGGCTCAGCCCTGGATGTCTCATTAGGAGGGAGATTCTGGTCAGCRGTGCCAAAACTCCTCGCAGTGCTGACACAGAGGGATCCTTACTGCAGTGAAGATGTAACAGCGAAATCTCAGCCAAGAAAAAACTGTAGCATGAAGTCAGAGGGATGCCCCAAGGGAATTTGGAAACTCTGGGATCATTTTGGGATTATAAAAGGGATGAAGTCACAGGAGCAGGGCCAGAAGATTTCTCAGCCCGAGCAGATAATGGCCCATGCCAAACGTGGCACTGTCCCCTGGCTTTGTGGGGCCATGTGAGCCTCCTGTCCCCAGGGAGAGGCACAAGGGCTGCTCTGGCACAGCCACACACAGCSCTGGCTGATGACAGCTCCTGCTGTCCCCTGCTCTAGGGCAGGACCCTGAGCCAACATCCCTGGGTGGGATGCCCTGAGCTGCCAGGCAGGGTCCTGGCTGTGTGCTGACTTTATTCCAGACCTCAAAGGGCATTTGGGTGCTCAAACCCAGACTGGTTCTTTCCAACCGGCTCGATCTGGACTAGAAAAAGAAATGAGCTCTCCCTGCAGGCCTGCCCTCACTTAACTTTGCAAGAGGAAATTTTCTCCCGAGCTCGGGGGATTGCAGGACATTTTTGATGTGAGGGAGATATGGAAAGCAAACCTGACCTTTTCAACCAGAGAAAGGCTGTTTTCCCCACAAGTCTGTGTCGCAAAAAAAAATGTTGGGTTTTATTTTCCTCCCAACGCTGCACTGAAAACAAACATCCAAACCTCAAACTTTGCTACAAAGCACGATTGTCTCTCAAACCCAGCTCTGACCCTTTTCTACCCAGCCCTGCCACCCTGTGCTGCTCTCTGCAGGCTCAGGGAGTGTGGTGGGATCAGCCTGGGAAGTTTTTTGGTTCCCAGCAAACACCTTGGCTGGCGTGGAGTCCATTTATTGCCGGGATGTCATTCACACTGTGCTCCTTTAGCACACTCACCAGCTGCCTCTTTTCATGCTACTGCTCCGAGAGAGAGGGCTGAGCCTTCCCAAGCTCACAGGAAGATGGGCTCAGAGGGGATGTGGGATGTAAATCCCCTCGAACACTGCATATATTTGCGTCTGCATCTGATTTTATCTCCTCTTTCACGTTGTGAGATTCCCCTGTTCTGTCACACCTCAGAAATGCAATGCATCCCTCACTGGTTGAGTTTGGGATTAATTTTTTTGCTGGTGGTGATTGGTTTCGTTTTCATTAATTTTTAGGGTCCTGTAATGACCAAACAAGGACTCTTTTCCATCAAACAGCATGACTGCTGCTCAAGCACCACGTGGATCCCAAACCAACATCATCTGGAGTGGCATCAGCTCCTCAGGCAGCCACAGTGTGGCACATGCATGGAGCAAGCCCTTCCTCAGCCACTGTGGCTGTTTTCCCACTTTAGGACATTACAGAAGATCCTTTCAACAACACTTCCTTTGAAAAATAATCCATCTAGCTCTGTTTTTGGAAAGTGCTCCATGCTCTGCACAGGAAGAAGTTAATTACTGTCCGGGGGGTGAGGGCGTGTGTTCTCAAATGTTTTAAATGTTTAATTTTTCTTGAAAGAAAAACCATCTCTGATCTCTGTTGGATCCTCTCCCTGTTTATACAGAGGGTTTCTATTAGCAGGGCCAACTGTACATCCCTGACCACCACGTCCGTGTCCTTTTCTTCTTCCCTCAAAACAGGAACCCCTCCCAAGGGGGTGTGTCCCACCTCTCCTGCACCTCTCTCCAGGGAGCAGGGACAGCCTGAGCCCTGCTGGCAGTGTCAGCATCCAGGTTCTGCTCCATCCAGACCCTCAGCTGGCATGAAATCATCTCTGAGTGATAAAACTTCTTCTTTCCTGTCCATTTTTCAGGAAGATGTGGGAAGAGTGGGGTGGGTGACCCCCCTGACAGCCCCTTCCAGCGAGGAGGATCAAAATGTCACTGAGACCTTTGCTGGTGGGTTCAAGGCAGCTTTGCCCACATCAGCAGGGGATGTGCCACGCTGATGAGGCATCCACAGATATTTCAGACGAGGTTTTCAGGCAGAGAGTGTCCCACAGACATCCTTTTCGCCCTGTTGTGGAAGAGTGTTTGCAGTAAGGACAACAGGAGCTTTGCTTAGTCCCAACCTCCCCTAACAGGATTTGGGGTCTCTCCTCCATCCCATTTGCACCATGGATGTGCACAGGCTCCCAGATGACCCCGATTGTTGGTCCTGAGCTTGCTGAAGCCCTGGGGAGATGGRCTGTGTGGTGGGACAGCCCTGAGTGCCCGGCCATGCCCTCCCTGCTGGGACACCCGGAGCTGCCCGTTCCCGTGGAGAATTGATTTCCTTTTGTTATTGCTGCTTATCTCAGCCCTGCTGGTGCATTGTCAGGGGTGCTAATTTAGCRCTGATGAGAGGATAATGAGAATGGCCATCAGTCTCTAATACCCGCTTGATTTTTAATTTATTAYGGTGAGGAAGAGGTGACTAAGAGGAAGGGCTGGGGACAGCGGTCAGGGTGACCTGAGTGTGCACGCTGTGACATTTCCAGGTTGTGCTGGTGACCGAGGAGGGCAAACCCTGCAGGACCTCTGTATTTCAGAGGTTGTTCCATGAAGAGCTCGGGGCTGGGGCTGTCACCTTCTGGGGAGCTCCACAAAATGCACCACTGTGTGGGGTGGATGATGGTCCCAGGATCTGATCCACTGGCAGATCACCTCCTCTAGGCTGGGGTTAACTGAGTGGGGCCCATGGAGAGCAGAGGGACAGGGCTTGCTCTTTGTCCRTGTGTGTGGACATGGAGGGGGTTGTTTGTGGAGCTGCTGAGRAATGGGGAAGGGTTTTGGCACTTGGTTGAGGGGCTGGAGCAGGGGGGATGTTGGGCAGGTTGAGGTGAACAAGGGGGGCTCTGAAGGCTCTGGGTCTCACAACTCCATCTCCTGGGATGGCTTCAAACCTCTCCCAGCCCTAATTTTCAACTATCAAGCTCCTCTGGAGCCCCTCTCCCAGAACAATTGGTATCTCACACCCATGGCTTGTGTGCTCAGAAGTGTCCTGCAGGAACCAAAGCCCACAGCTCCTTTCTGCASCAGSYTGGGTGCACAGTGCAGCCCTGTGAYSTGAGGAACKGGCTCAGGTTGGWCCTCTCAGCTGCCCTTCTACAATGACATCCATATTCTGGGCTCAGAACACCCATCCTGTGCTCAGGATCAAGCCAAGCTCAGTTTGTAGCGAGTGAACCAGGCTGGTGCACAGACTGTGTCCCATCGAGAGTGTGTGGATGTACCTGGAAGGATGGGAGCAATGCTGGGGGAGAAATGGGAGATGGAGAGGATGTGAGGAGGGAGATGGGGCACAGGGCCATGATGGAAATGCTGGAGGGGCTGCCTGTGCATCCGGCCAGGCCCACGTGCTGCTCTTCACACTGAGAACTGCTGTGGCTGGAGGAAGGGGGTGTCTGGGGAGCGCTCAGCCTCGCCTCTGCGGGGTCAGGGCTCCTCACAGCTCTGTTTTGGCTGCGGGGGCGGCAGCGATGCTTTGCGGCGAGATGTTGGGTGGCTGRAGGGGCTGGAGGAGCACCAGAATGACTTTATTTTGGAAATATGTCCCTGTGGAGCCCTCAGTGTCCCTTGGCTATCCCAGCCCAGAGCCGGTGGAGCCGCTGGGACCCGCTCTGCTGGCGATTGTACTCRCCCCGTCTCTTATCGCTCTGCTGGGAAAAGAGCCCGCGAGAAAGGSAGCCAAGACAACACGCTCACACTCCCTTTGGCACTCCTGAGCCAAAGGCTGGYTTCTTTCTTCCTTTCCTTWTCCTTTCTTTCRTYTCTCTTTCTTTCCCAGGCACGTTTTCCAGGCTGATAGCGCAGCAGAGAGGATGAAAGCRCGGTGATGGTGGAAGGGAAGCGGTGTGGCCGTGTTTGGCAGCGCCSTGGCTGCTGTCGGACCAGCCGGTGCCAGGCAGGAAAGGGCGTCCCCAACCCGGCCTGGAGCAGGACCAGGAAAGGAAAAGGATGGGGACAGAAAGGGCAGAGTGGCGCCCGGGGAGGGGTCACACCAGGTGGGAGGGCAGGTTGTGCCCTTCAGCCTCAGCACAGGCTGCAGAGCGGGGCTGGGGGCAGAGCARCGTTGAGTCTGGCCCAGAACAAACAACCCTGTGCCGCTGGAGAAAACAGCTGGCCTGCTTTCCAGGAGGACCGGGAAATGGTGGAGCCTTTTTCCTCTGGCCCTGCTCCAACAGGGAGCTGCAGTGTTGTTAACCCATCAGGCTGGCTGGGAGCAGGGTGTTTGTCCCAGGATTGATGCTGGATCCCCAAGGATGGCACAGGATACTCCCAGTTGGCTCGTGCTTTGCAGAGCAGCAAGGTTTGGCACTGCCAYCACATTTCCTGTGCTGACCATGGTGTCCATGGATGCTGTTGGACATTCACCCTCTGCCTCGAGGCCTGCTGCTCTCAGGAGGTGCTGGTGATCAGCTCAAAGAATGAACAGAGCTGRAGATGGGTCTGGCTGGATGTTCTTACCCAGCTTTCCACTCACCACTCACCAGTATTCAAACCATGGGGGGATGGACAACAAAGAGCAACCTGCACCTTCCTGAGGCACTTATCTCTAAAAAAGAYACCCAAAAACCACCAAGTCCACCACCTTGTAGAATTATTGTTGACAAAAACAGACATTTCCCCTCCTGACAAGACATGGCAGCCCTGTGAAATCCCCACAGGGTGTTTGCTCTCTGGAGCAGAGCTGAGTTTAGCACAGACACGTGAGTGAATTGGCCACAGACCCCCAGGAGTCAGCCATAGGATGCCTCCCCGCGGGAGGACCAACTCAGTGTAAATATTTAATATCTCCAGTAAATATTTAACTCCTCTGACATGAGCGAGGATGGAAAAAACAGACCCTGGCGGGCAACCTCGCAAAGCCCCTGGGTAGAGGCTTTGGAGAGCTCTTCCCAACTCTCAGCCTGTTGTCAGGGCTCCTAGGCAGGACCTGGCTTTCATTAGATGTATGTGCAGGGCCCAGCACAGGGAGGCTGTGATCTGGGATCAGATTGTTATAAAAATAGCGTGCCCTTTGCATGAGTCAAGGAACACCCGCTCCCAATTAAACGGGAACGTCATCCATCCGAGGTTTAGCCCKGCGCTTCAGCTGGCTCGTGCTCGGCATTGTGATCATCTCTCTGGGCATTTCCAGCCTCAGAGAACGCTCCTGGGAGGATGAGTTATTTTAAAGGATGGGCACAAAGGATGGGCAGAGGAAATTCTGCTCTTCTTTGCCCTCAAGGCTGCTTAATGAAGACGTCAACATTGGCAGAGGAGTGTTTGCCCTCCCTGGCTGTGGACAGCACTCGGTGATTGTGGTCAGTGCAAAATGCCACCTCTCCACTGAGGGATCAGGAATGCCTGGAGCAAGAGGASACCTGCACACCCTTRCTCCRGACCCACGCAATCCAACCCTCTCAYCTGACACKCTGAACYTCAAAATTTRGTTTTCAGCATCATTTCCTCTCTTTTTAATTAAAACACCACTGGCTGAGGGGAAAGTCCCACACGTACAAGATACTAGAAAGTCCTTGTCCCGTGTATCCAGCTGCCTCAGTAGAGTGGTCTGGGATTTCAGGAGCTGGCAAGTGGTCACAGAGCTCTGTCACAGGCTGTTTTACTCTGAAGAGCCAGCTCTGTGCAGCGAGACCTAGAAAACGCTGCCATCTGGTCGGATGTTTCTGCGCTAATATTAGTGCAGCTAAATATTTGCATGTGCGCCTCTTTTAGCACTGGGGCTCCCAGAGGAATATRAGCCACGTTTCTGGGGGTTTTTAATAGAAAGCAAGAGAGGCCGTGGAGTCAGAGGAAGAAAAGGTGCCAGAAAACACCAGGTCAATGGAATGGGGGAACTCCAGCATGGAGAAGAGTCATTTAAAGGTTTTGTGTGACCAGTTCCAAGTGATGCCACTGGCTCAGTGCTTGGGTGAAGCTCTGCCTCGTGTAAGGGAGGAAGCCTGAAAGGTCAGCAAAGCTGAAACCACTCAGACTCATCCTTCCCGAGACACATGGCCCGATACTGGTTCTCTGAACTGTGGTTTCCTGATGCAGCTGTTTGATAAATATTTATCTCTGCTCCATTGCAAAGCAATTAGGACGGCCTCAGAAGTGGGTTTGCTCGAGAGGCACCACAAAAATAAGACAATTTGGATAATGAATGTATCTATTTATTTTCCATTCATAAGGACTCTCCTGGAAGCTCCTGCGGAAACAGGCATTTCCCAAAGCTTTGTGTGTCTGCGCTGTGCCGCACAAAGGTTAAAATTCACATCTCTGCTGTCGCTCACCTCATGCTGTTTTTACCTCAGTGTCCACACACTGAAGCTGCCAGCATGCCCCAGTGTAAGGGAGGGTTGGGCAGGCTTTAATCAGGCCATTGGCTGCAATCTGGGAGGCTCCAGTGTCCACATGGGCATCTCCCTGTGCATTGTGTTGGGTATCTCTGTAGGTGAGCCCCCATTTACAGAAATTAAGCTGTGAGGGCTTGGTTTTGCTGTAGATAAAAGATGTGTTGCTGTCCCAGGAACAAATCTGGGGATGCTCAGTTGTTGGGAAAACAGTGGAGGGATGCAGTCTCCAAATCTGTGAGCTCACGAGAGAGATGGGATTAAGTTTCCTACTTCAAGCTCGTTTTTATTTTCCTACTTTCCAGAAGGTGCTGGGCCCATTCCCAGGCTGCAAACCCCTGTGGTGTAGGGTGGACTCAGGCAGGTTACACTGACTGCTGTGGGGTCACATCAGGGGTCAAGCCCCAATTTCCTGCTCATCCCTGATCTYATTCCAGTCCCAGGCCACTGCCGCAGGGCAGCACCAGGACATTCCTCAAGAGCTGCTGCCAAACACAGCTCTGCTGCACCCATTCCTGAGCATCAGCCSTGTTTTCCCATCCCTGCAGGAGGTGTGGACAGACCCAGGGGTTTGCACAACTTTCATGGAGAGCTCAAGGGTGCTGCTGGCAGAAAAAGGAACCAGTTTTATGAACTTGTAGCACAAACCAAGCGAATCCTCCACGTGTCACGGCCAGAAGATTAACAGGGGCCCAGCTCTGGGAGGGCAACAAAGGGGCAGAAGAGGCTCCTTTGTTGGATTTGGGAAGAGGCAGCCCCTGCTCTCTGCCTTGTGGTGTTGCTGCCTCTTGCATCGCTTTTTTCCCCTCTCCCTCAACAGGTTGCTGGGCACAAGCCTCCCCGGCATTCAGGGCCATCCCACCCCCTCCCCACAGCCCATCACCATCTGCTCACCCCAGCCCCACTCAGCCCAGTCCAATCCCTCGTCCACCGTGGCTCCAGGGCCCTTTTGTGCCATTTTATCCCCTCGGTCATAACTCCTCCGCCACTTGCCCCTCRCTCCCTCCTCCTTGCCCGTGGAGGCGAGAGGTGGGAAGGGAAAGGTTTCCCCAGCTCTGTGCAGAAATGTTCGAGTGTGTCAAAAGACAAAGCCTGTCCCCTTTGCAACCCACCAGCTGCTGCTGCCACAAAAGCGGGGAGAGGAGGGGGGCCAGGAGCGTGGGGGGCACTTTGTGACCCGAAAGGAAAAACCTTGAGAAAAGAACAGAATAAATATCCCCTCCTTCCGCCCCTTCTTAACAAGAGGGGACAGAATTAAGCACTTTTGTTAAGTGAGGGGCTGTCCCCCACACCAGTTAACACGGCTCCTGCGCCCTGTCCTGGTGTCGGACTTTAACTCACTCTGTGTCGTGTCTTTCTCTTCACGGGCAGAAAATTCAATTAGTCTCGAGCAAATGCCTTCCTAAAGGACACAGAAAACGAAAATAAAGAGGAGAAATCTGCTTTCATCCTGTACAGAAAGAGGCTCTGGGAGGGGGGGAAATACAGATTAAGGAGATAAAGAGGCAGGTTTAGGGCTTTCAAAGTGGTTTTCTCTCTCTCCTTACTTCTTTTTTTCCTTTTCTTCTTTTTTTTTCTTTTCTTCTGTTTTCCTTTTCTTCTGTTTTCCTTTTCTTCTGTTTTCCTTTTCTTCTGTTTTCCTCTTCTCTTCTCTTCTCTTCTCTTCTCTTCTCTTCTCTTCTCTTCTCTTCTCTTCTCTTCTCTTCTCTTCTCTTCTCTTCTCTTCTCTTCTCTTCTCTTCTCTTCTCTTCTCTTCTCTTCTCTTCTCTTCTCTTCTCTTCTCTTCTCTTCTCTTCTCTTCTCTTCTCTTCTCTTCTCTTCTCTCTTTCTCTTCTCTGTCTCCTTTTCCCTTCCCTCCTTTCTTTTCTCTCTTGGTTTGCTTTCTATGTTTTTCTTTTTTAATTCCTCACCCATCCTCTCTCCCTCTCTTGCTTTCTCTCCTGCAGCCATCTGATGACCAAAGCCTGATCCCACACACCCCAGTACCAAATCAATCCAAACCCCTGCGTAAGCAGAACTGTGTTTGCCTTGCTGTGAGTAACACTCCAAACCTGGGTTTTTTCCTGTCTGTACAGCTCCTCCGTGCAGCTACAGCGATACCCCACTGCCAGGAAAAGGGACGGAATGATGCTGGGAACACTTCCCTGCTGGGCCACCACTGCTACAAGCCAGCGGTGATTTCTGTAAGCACCGGCAATCAGTGGCCACTGGAAACGAGGGGAACATTTCCAGCGGTTTTGCACCAAGGACCGGCTCGCTGCGTGCTCAGGGCTCGGGCAGGGTGCCAGGGGGGCACGGAAGGGCTGCTGCCTCCTCCGCAGGGCACTCGGGGTTTATCGCGCCCCGAACGAGCAGCGAGCGTTTCCCGGCGGTGGCGCTTCCTGCCCTTGATTGCAGATGCTGCCGCCTCATCACCGCTTCCTCCGCCCTGCTCCGGGGCTCAGAGCTCCCTGGCAGCCCAACCAGGGCAGGTTGGCATCATCCCATCCTCCCTGTTCACCTCCCACAACTGTTTTTCCCCGTGTTGTTCACCTCCTCCTCCTCTTTTTCCAAGAAGTTCCTCTCGGTGCGTTGCGCTGGTGCTCGGCTGCCAATGCTCTGGTGCCTGATATTGCTGCGTGCCAGAGATAAGAGCTAATCTCTGTTTTATGGTCGWGAATAAAGCTCGCAGATCAGAGTCCCTGTGCGGAAATCAGGACCATACAAAGCCTGACGGGAGGAGGGAGGGGGATGGCAGCACATCCCGTTCACCGAGGCTGCTGTTTTTGTGTGATGGTGTACCAGGCTTCACTGGCAGGGAGGTACAGCTCAGCAAGAAAGGGGAGAGAGGGACCAAATACATTGGTGGGGCAGAAGATTTTGTATTTTGACTCATCAGAGGGTGGACATGGGGAGTTGACCCTTGGGCCTCCCCTGAACACAGCCTTCTGGAAGGTACAAGGGGGAGAGGAGRAGAGAGGCACTGAGCCAGGTGAAAAGATGATTTTGTGCTGGAATAGCTCACAACAGTCCTGCAGCAAGATTTTAAGGCATTGATTTTGTATCTCAAGGTCAAGATTTGGGAGGGAAAAGGACTCCACAACCAGCCTGGAAGGGAGGAAAGTTGTCAGAGATGGCAAAGTCCCCACACAAAAGGGCGAAAGAAGAAAAATAGGAAAAGAGACRGACTGTGGAATCAGAGGGAGAAAATCAGTAAATCAGTTGGGGTCAGGGGGTTGTGTCTCGGTTTCTCCCTCTGTGCAGGCTCCCCCAGGTGATCCTGCCCTGGCTGAAAACTGGAGGGGGCTGCTCAAAGAGCTGTTCAAAGCCAGCAYGGCCTGGCTGAGCTCTGGTTAATGAGTTACTCGCTCATAGCCCCGAGCTCCTGCGAGCTGCTTTCATCTCCGAGCCAAAGGAAAGGATGGATCACTCTTCAGCAGCTTCCTCTGCAACATCTGGGCTGCGATAGAGCCAGCTCTGGATCTCTGGGAGCAGCACAGCAACCTCAGCCCTCCAGAGCAGGGGATGCTCCTGCTGTCCAGAACCCTGGGTGCATCCATCTAAATGGCTTACACAGTTTGGGATGGCAGGCACCAGCTCATGCCACATCCCTCATGGCTGTCCATGAAGTCATCACAAACTCCTTGACCATTGCCCTGGACTCTCGTTGTCCTGAGGCCCTTTATTCCCTCCCTTTAAGGAACAGTTTTTTCTCTTCTCCCCCTCCCATAAAAAGGGCTACCAGGCTCCATGCTCCCGGGAGAAATTCCCACTCCCGTTCCCTTCATGGTCTGATGAGACAAAGTAGAAAAAATGGTCAGAGGGGAGAAGAAAGGAGCTGGTTTTGAAATGAATAGAAGCTGCTGGTCAGGCTGCCACTGAACAGACAAAGGCTTTCCAGCGTGTAGCTGCTTGTCTATGCAGGGAAATTAATTGGAACAGCTTTTCCAAATTAGCTGCATCTATGATGATGATAAAAATAATAAAAACAAATAGTGGATTAAGTTAAATTAGGAAAAAGCAGCTTTATTCTGGAATAGGCGTGTCCGCATTCCAGCATATTTTATTCCACAATAGCAGCTTTGCTGTGCTGCTCTGTGCAGACAAGCCCCGACACCAGCCCTGTGCACGTCCTGCTCCTCCTCTGCAGGGCAATCCTGCCTGCCTGCTCTCCCCTCCTGCTGCCACAAGCTCCTCCAGGCTTTTTCCTTTCAGACTGCCATTTTTCCAATGCTTCTCSCTGCTTGAAAGTCCTCCAAGAACCTGTCTTGTGGATTTTGGTGTTTCTCATCCTGGTGAAATCTGCCCAAATGTGTGYGTGACCCTGCTGCCCCTGATCCCTGCCACAACCTCYCATCCAAATCTGGACTAATTCCCACTTTGAAAATTCACTTGATTCCTTTGCTTAGCACCCAGACCTTTTGCACAGGCAGCTTAGCTCCTAAATGACATCTGCACACACATASAAAAATCCCAGATTTATTTTGGATGGGGAAAGATGAGAATTTGGCACACGCAGACAAACTGCGACCTCTCCGACCACRCTGCGTTTGCAGAGCCTGGTTGCTGGATCCCATTTCATTGCTGCCAATTCCATGGGCTCAGCCTYCAGTGGGGTGAGCAGAAATTACTCCACTGACCATACAGAGCTACAGCATCTTATACCAGATTAGGATCTTGCCCTTTCTGTTAGAAGAAAGACATAATTTTAATTATCTTGACATGTTTATCACTGKGAGCCTGGGCCCGTTATCTCCACGGGTTCATTCTCAAATGTGCAGAGCTGCAAGAACACGATTGTCTTTTAGTAAAATCCCGCTTGAGGTATTTCTGCAGCTGCACTTGGTGTCAAAGGATGAAAAATGTGCAGGGTGACTTTCCTCGCATTGTTGAGCGGGAGTAGCTGCTGTTTGCTGCGAGCCATTGCCTACACAATGGGCCTTCAGCTATTACAGCTAATTTATGGGTCTGCATGTGTTTACCCTGTCAAACCGTCTTGCAGGGAGGGTTTAAAGACATTTAAAAAGTGGTTTGGGTTAGCTTCCCTGAAAGTTCATCCCCTGTGAGGATTGAAGTGCAAGAGCTACTGGTTTGCTGTGTGTCAGGTTGGCTCCTGACCCCACAGAGCAAATCTGGGGCTCATCCCAGGGTCACCCATCCACTCACAGGAGCGGGTGTGATTTAATGAGTGGTCCATCATCACCCAAAACTGGCTACCCCATTTCCTTGCCTGTGTGCCCAAAGCAAAACCCTGCTATCTTTTTTCTTCTTTGACCTTTATATCATCTCCACAAAGGTTTTGGTTTTTTTTTTTGCATTGACATTTTCAATGTGAATTTGAAAAAGACTCGAAACCTTTGCCTTGTGGTCTGCTGAGTTACCTGCCAGATTCTGCATCTTTCTCCCTCTCTCACTGACCCAACTCATCCTGCAGAATTCCTTCTCCCAGTTTGACCAGCTGGGTACTTTGCATCAGACGTAGTAAATTCCTTGTAAATTATTATTTGTGTTCATCATTTGCTACACCAAAGGGCCCAGGCATTCTAGGAATGGGGTCCTTGACCAACGCACAGAAAATATTCTCTTTCCCACCAAGTTTTACGATCGAAGAACAAAACACAAGATAACTGAGGCTTGTCAAAGAGCCCCAGACCACAGTGTCAGCCAGCCTGAAATAGTCCCAGCATCATCAGCGTGGCTAAAAATAAGTCAAGTGAGATTTATTTTCATTATTATCCTGCCAGAATATGCCTTCTCCAGCACATGATTTCGCGCCATCCCCCGCTCCCAAAGTTGCCAGGGGCTGCTTTTCCTCTTCCTCCTCTTCCTCATCCCCATCCCACCATTGCCAGAGSGGGGTTCCAGAGGAGGGGGGTCCCGCAGRTGGCAGCGTTGGGGTCGGGTCACTYGTCACCCCGCTCCKGTCACTGCCTGAGCCCCGCCGGCCGCAGCCTCTGTGTTTGTTTGTCTAAAGTGGCCCAAAGGGCTGGTCCCCCTGGCCCTGCTGGGCTGGCAGCTCCATCCCGGCCCTGCTGGTGTTTTCGTGCCCGGATCACACTGCCTGGACCGCCCTGTCCATCCCCAGGGCTGTGCTGTCCCCAGGCAGCCACTTTCACCACGTTTTTGTGATGGGGTCTGTGTAGGTCAAGGCAGAGCCCGGTCAAACCCAGCTCCAGCAACGGGGGAAGGAATAAAGCAGCAATAACCCATCCAGGATAACAGCTCTGCTACTCAGCAAGGCTGGGATAGCATGGAAGGGGCTCTGGAAGTGTCTGGAAGTGGCTCTGTCCCCTTCACACCGGTGCTCAGCCATTTAGAACAACGGGGGCATCGGTCAGAGCCGTGCTGGTCCCTGGGGAATCCTGGATTGTTCAGACAGGTGAAAAGTGCTGCTGGCAAAAGGCAGAGTGACGAGCAAGGGTGGCAATGAGAAATGTCTCGTGGTCACAGGGAAAGTTCAGGATCACAAGAACACCCTGAGATCTGTCACTACCAGGTGGAGGTTGGGGAATCAAACACAGCGAGTGGGTTATGAAAAGGAGCAATGCKGCCGACGACTTTTAATTTTTCCTCCAACAATCAGGGGACACTTATCTCCAGACTCAGGGTGCAAATTTAATTTTACTCTTCGCTCTCATCATTCAGTGGAGCACAAAGGCAGGGACACAGTCTCGGGTGTTTTTCCTTCCCCTGAGGGATGCCTGCTCACTCTGGTGTGGCAGAGCCAATATCCTGGGATAAATGCCCTAATCCCAGGGCCAGAAGAGATTCCCCTGGTGGGCTCCTGTCTCCTTCCTTTTAGGAATATTTCAAGTCTCTCTAACGGTGCACAGAGCTKCTCTGCCAAAGAACTGCTTGGTTTKTGTACTGCAGACAAAAGGCAGAGACAAAACTCAAGCTCAAAGCAGGGATGGGACATGCCCAGATCTGCTGGCAAGGAGGGGACAGGGGCTGTAAGTCACCCTGCTGCAGTGACAAACCCGATGGCAGCACTGAAGCACAGCTCAGCCCCTCTCACATCTTCAGGGATGTTGTCAAAGGGAGCCTGGGGATGCCAGCGGGGCACAGAGCAACCCTGCCAGCCCCAGGGCTCATCCCACGGCCAATGCAAKGCATGAATCGTGAGAGGAAAACTGTCAAAAAGCAAACCCATTCTCCCCTTGGAGCAGAATTGCTTTCATAGCTGCACCCCAGCACTTCCCAGCCTTTCTGTCTTTTGCTTAATTAACTACAGAGCTTGTCTGATTT